>NC_056741.1:355299150-355331650 GCF_019279795.1 Protopterus annectens
AAACCTCCCCCTTCTCATTCCTCCCCAAAAATGTGCATGCTGTGGGTACTGTTGTTGTTGCTCCCCCCTGTTCCTGAGTCTCTCAGATCTATGGAGGGGTGGGTATTCTGAATAATCATCCAAAACAGGAACTTAAAATTAATATAAAGTAGCCAATAACATCATCTAAAATGGGCATGTGACTTAAGGTAGGGTTGTTTCGGTGTATGTGAGGATAACTTAACCATTCTTCAGTTGTTACATATTTTTATATATATATATATATATATATATATATATATATATATATATATATATATATATATATACTGTATCTACAGGTTACTAATAAGTTATTGAATGGCAACTTGCTGAACTCAGAGAAATGCTGGCAGAGATGATTGAACGTGGCAGCAGTGTTTCTGTGTAAGATCATGTTATCATGTTACAGTGGGGCTCAAGAATTTGCCCTTTCCCCACTGTAGTGCGATTTTAGGGTTGATATATATAATTAGTAGCATGTGTGTGGGAGCACAGCCCCTCATGTAGGGGTGGTGGGGGGGACTTGACTCCTTCAAAAAAACATTTTTCTATTTTTTTCTTTCATCTCAGTTTCAATAGGTAGCTGATTGACAAGTTACGTTCCATCAGTTGCTGTTCGATAAAAGACATTTTCAATGAGTTGATATGTCGATATATATATATATATATATATATATATATATATATATACATATATATATATATATATATATATATATATATATATATATATATATATATATATACATATACATATATATATATATATATATATATATATATATATATATATATATATATATATATGTATATATATATCTTATGCATGCATGCAAGATGATTGAAGGAGAGTTACATACAAATGATTATTTATAAAGACTGGAAAATAATCTTGCAATTAATACATGAAAAATATAAAAAGAAAATTATTGAAATCAGAGTCATCTAATCTGCTGTCTGTTTTCCAGCTGGAATGCAAAGCATGCTGAATCATGCAGACATCCAGGCAATATGCCACTACAGAAGTTTCTACAGAATGCTGTGTTTTAAGTTGTTAGTTTATGAAGCTCATACAGAAGATTCTTTGATTCTTGTCATTCTCTAAGAAGCTCATAATACTATGAAAAAAGGACGAATGAAAAAGAAAAAGATATAACAGTGAAATTGAAACAAGCGGGAAAAAAGAACCATTACTAACTGTATCTTCACCATGAATAGAATAAATAAATACATAAAATGGGAAAAAAAGCTCCAAGTGAGAATGACCTTGCAGTTTTTTTTCTTTTTGGCAAGATGAGTATCATATTATTTGGAGAGATAATCAAGTAGAGATTACAAACTGGTGACAGAAAGAGGGCCTGAAAGATTCTAAAGTTTCTTGGTCTCTATATGTGTGTGTGTGTCTCTCAGTCTCTCTCTTTCACCTCTTGTATTTAAAATTCTTGTGAGGGATTGACTTTAAGCTATATCTTAAAATATTTTAGCCTTTCTACACTTCTAGTACATATGTCTCTGCATACCTGTAACAAAGTGAAGGTGAGGGAGAAAAGAAATGGAAGAACGTCAAGGAAATATTCCAACGTCAATTTTTCCGGTAAGAATACTAAAAAAACTTGTGCTAAAAATAAATCAAAAATATGCCCTTTTTGTGCGTCTACCCTTCAAATGTAATAACTGTGATAGGCATAAAAGAGCAATACAAATCTGATTAAATATCTCACTAAGTTTTGCTGTATGTGATATTAAGCTCTGTATTTTCTATTATCAGATCAGGTGCTGACGGCACAGCTAGAGGTCATACCTGCAAAATAATGAAAAGGTGTTTTATCTAGTAAAGAGGAACATAATGCAGCAAGGTTACAGAGCTTGTACTGATATTATCACTGAAATATTTCTTGAGGAGACTTGGACATTTGTCAATGATTTTAAAAGCAAGCTCTATTCTCACCTTTAAAGAAATGGGATGGAAAGTAGTAATTGAGAACTATAACAGAGACACACTCATGGAAGGTTATCAGGGATGTAACAGAGCCAAGTGATAAAACCAATAAGACGCATTCTAGTCTCTTACTTGTATTATGTTTCTGAAAGCACTTTCACTTTAACTAAAGGTATATGCATGCATGCATGTTCACAGAATGACACACGCACATGCACACACACATGAGCGTGCACGTGCACATGCACAAACATAGAAACAGACCTGCATGCACACACACACACTATGTAACCATGTGAATAAAATACTGAAGCGTATTTTAAATAATGAGTTCATAAGACTCTGATTGAAATATATTCAACTATAGCAGTAATAACAATAATAATGCAGCTGATCTTAAAGACAATAAGTGGGAAAACTACTTTATTTTGTTTCGACAAGTTTCACTAACAAGGAAGCTTGAGTCAGATTTCTGAGTGAGGATTCTAATACATGGTGACCCCGGGTCAAAGTTCTGTTATATATCTGGTTGGTCTGGCATTGCTAGACCCCCGGAAGGTCTCGAGTTCTAAATATTCAGTGGTGCATTTTATGGTTTTTTTTACTAAAATCAAATTAATTGTCAATATGGAAATTATGATTTACTGTTATTTAGAAAATCCATATATGTGCTGAAAAAACTTGTATTTTACATGACCACTTGAAAAGGGATGGATGTGTATGACTTTTGTAATATTCACAGAAATGCTGGTTTAAAAAGCCTATCATTCAAGAGAATACTTCAAAGTATACTTTTGCATGTACTGATGAACAAACAGTTCAAATCATAGCAATAAAAAAATTAGGGTGAATTCTGTAGAAGTGAAAACAATATTTACTAAAGCCCTCAACCTGCCATCCAGTCGAAAAGAAGCCTAAATATTAATTAGCACTTTTATAGAACAATGGAAGAATTCTAGAATCATGAAACTGAAGCTAAGTGTTAATTATTTTTTTTTTTTACTTTAAACTAAGTGTTAATTATTAAAGCTCAGAATAAACTGTTCCAGCTTGGATTCCCAAAACAACCTACTAACCTACACGGAAATATATATTTGAGTATGAAATTCTTTTTCAAGAAAGTGGATGACTTCAGAAATGATTATTAGTTTTCATTAAAAATCTATAATATTCCCCGGCTGCCATACACGGAAGATAAACATATTATTTCTTCTTTTAAAGCAGATCTTTAATTCTGGTGCCAAAAAAGGTTCAGTGTCATGCTTAGATACTGATATCTACCAAAAATAAAATAAAAAAAAAATAAAAAAACGACGTAATTTGAGTGCACTTTAGGACGGCAGTCACTACTTTCATATCACCACTCTGGGAGTGCAGTTAGACTTGAGTGGCATGCTTACTTGGCTAACGGGTCCTGGTCTGTTACATATCACTGCCTATGTAGGAAACTGAATAGTACTTTTTGTGTCAAAACAATGATTTCCATAAAACACAGTTTTCTCATTTCTAAATGACTACTCTGAGAATATAGGCACCTTGATTACTTTGTGAAACTGTCTCCATTCCATGTATTCCTTGTAAAGAATAGCAGTATAAAGTAATAAAAAAGTAATTTACCTCCCTTCTTAAAACCTTTTCTGTCATATGCCTCACACCCCATTGAATGCATGGTTTCCATTAAGTTCCTTGCAATAATACACAATCCCTGCCTAAACGTGTTATTCCATGTAGACAGTTTAAAAGCCAAAATAAATCAAACCTGCTTTAGGTGCATCTAAATCTCATCATCTCTCACTGCTGATGAAAGAAAAGCCATAATAGGGATGCTTTACAGAGCCAAGAACTTTCTAACCAATGCAACTAAAACTACACTTGCCATTAATTTCCTCTGCCCCTTACTACTTCATTGCGCTCCATCCTTACTAACCTTCGAACATCACAAACATCAAAGCTAGAACAATGCTATAATAAAGTGTCTAAATTTGCAGAAAATACCCCTTACAGAACCTACTACTGTATTGCATTAAAAGCCTAAACTGGTTAGAACTACCCCATCAACTAACATATACACAGCTTTTTGCCACCTATAAAATTATCCAGAATCCATTTGCTTGTCCAGCACTAAATATCATTCTACCCAGTTATGTTCCTACTTGGTCATTATGATCCTGTGACCAAAAACTCTTCTCTCTCCACAAACCTGTCCCCACTTTTTCACTCACTCCCTTACTTCATTCAATTTCTAATCCTGACTCTCTATCTAAATATGCTATAACCTTGTTTTTCTCCCATCTCATATTGTAGTTCTAAACAGAGTCATACTATCTTAGGTTCATAGGTTCATAGGTTCATACTAGGCTATCTGCCCTAAGGCATTTACAAGCCTAGCCAGAGTGTGTTTGGCTTTCGCCACCCATTTTAAATGAATTTTGCTATGCCCTTTCTCAAGGTTAGTATACTGTGCCTCTATCTAACAGTGACACAGACGTGATACCCGGAGTAAATCTATGATCTCCCATCCACTCATCAAGATTCCTCTTGAAGAGAGTCAATGAGGGACTCTGCCTAACCTGGACTGGGATTTTATTCCAGAGTGAAGAGAGCCTCTGGGTTATGACTCTGTCCCTCCAGCATGTCCTATTTATTTCAGTGCTGAGGTTCAAGTCTCTCGAGCACGTAGCTCGATGGGATTTGGATTTTCTGAGGTGCAACATGTCCATTAATTCCGGGTTGGACATGGCTTTATACGTCAGGCACAGATTGCCTCTGAGCAGGCGGTATGCCACTGAGTGGAGCTGGAGTTTCTTTAACTGGGCAGCATATGGCATCTGTTTGAGCCCTTTGATCCTCTTGGTGAGGTACTTTTGGGGTCTTTCCAGTTGCTGCAGGTGTCTGGTAAGGTACATCCCAAAAGGGGCATTGTACTCAATTATGGGCCTGATGAGGGATGAGTAAAGAGGCACGATGACCTCCCCTGATCTAGATGTGAATCCCTTCATGATTAGGTGGGCTATATAAAATGTTTTTCTAACCACTTTGGCCATGTGGTTGTCAAATGAGAGATTGCTATCAACTTGGGACCCCAGGTCCCTAATTACTTCTTCCGTACTTAATGGATTACCGTCTATGTGGTAATTTGTGGGCACTTTGTTTTTGCACGAAGGGGATGACTATACACTTTCTGGCATTTAGCTTGAGGCCATGGCTCTGGCACCAGTTGTCTGTTTCTATGAGGCCCTTTTGTAGGATGCTTGTGTTGGCTGGAGAGTCGATTATGGCACCCAGTTTGCAGTCATCTGTGAACTTGGTCAGCCACAGTCCTTCCGTGTTGGCCTGTACCTCCGAGAAATATATACCGAACAAGAGAGGTCCCAGGACTGAGCCTTGTGGGATGCCACTTGTAACTGGTTTGGAGTCTGACATGACTCCAGCAATTCTAACCATGTGGGTTCTGTCCTTGAGCCAGTTTGCAACCCATCTAGTGACATAGGGTTTATATTTAAGCTGGTGAGCTTATCTATAATGCCCAAGTGGGTATTGTATTGAAGGCTTTGCGAGGTCCAGGTAGGCTGTGTGGACCACCTTCCCCTCGTCAATGGCCTTGGTGACTGTTTCAAAGAAATTGACCAGGTTTAAGAGGCAGGATCTGCCCTTAACAAAGCCGAACTGGGTAGGATCCAGTGTCTGTAGGTCCCCAATATCTTTATTTATGAGGTCCATGATGATCCTTTCCATAGCTTTGCAGACCAAGCTAGTCAGGCTTATGGGGCGATAGTTTCCAGGATCTGTTGAGGCACCACCTTTGTGGAGAGGGACCACTGTTGCTGTACGCCACTCTTTGGGTACATATCCTGTAGTAAGGCTGAGATTGAACAGTAGTTTTATGTTTGGGTTTAGTTCTTCTTGGAGTTCATGTAGGATGCAGCCCCGGACACTGTCTGGTCCCATTGATTCTGTGTTTTTTGCTTTGGAGAGGGTGGCTCTTACCTGAGCATCTGAGATATCAGGGGGGCAGCACTCTGCTGGGATAGATATTTGCCCTTTTGGTGGGGAAGGGGGGGAGAAGTTTGCGCTGAACCTGTCAGCTAGGATGTTGGCAATGTCTGTGGGTTCGGTGTATTTTTTGTCATTTTGGACTAATTCTGAGCATATCTGGGAATTCCCACCCAGCTTCCTAACATAACTAAAGAAAGCCTTGTGGTTATCCTTAGTGTCCTGTGCAATTTTTCTCTCGAAGCTGGCCTTACATGATTTTATGAGTGCCCGTAGTTTTTTGCTAATACTGATCAGAGATGCCTTCCCTTTTTGGGATTTTGCTCTATCATGTAGTAGCTTCCTCCTTCTATTGTATAGTTTGTTTATGGCTGGGGTCCACCAGACAGGACGCCTGCCTTTGGAGGATTAAGTCTTGGTTTTGTTTGGGATTGCATGATCCATGCATTCCTGAAGGTGTTCATAGAATGCGTTTATAAAGGATTCTGCGGTCTGGGCCGTATTTTCCATAGGCCCGGGGGCTTTGCAGGATTCCACCTCAGTTTTGAGGAGTGTGAAATTTGCTTTAGAGAAGTTTTCCCTGTGGTTTTCTGGGCAGGGGCTGGGGTCGGGATGTGAATATCTAGTGAGATTAATTTATGGTCTGATCTTACCAGTGAGGGATACACTTCTGGTCTGGAGCATAGAGTCCCCATATTGGTGATGATCAGGTCCAGTATGTTTTCCCCTCTTGTGGGAGTGGTAACAAGTTGTTCCATAGCGTTTGAGTTTATAAATTCTAGGAACCTTTGGTCTAGGGTGTTGGAACTAGAGTAATGCTCCCAGTCTATGCTTGGGTAGTTGAAGTCGCCCAATATAATGGTGTTTGGAGAGACCTTCATATTTTCCAGTGTTCTCAGGAAGGCTGAGTGGGGTTCCTGGGTTTGGGAGGGTGGTCTGTAGCAGGCTATAAACTGGAAGGCAGTTTTACCCACTGTTAGTTGCACATTGATAGTCTCTGATGCTTCGTGCTGTGCCACCAACCTGGAGGTGTGGGTATCTTTGACGAATATTGAGACTCCCCCTCCTTTTGTGGTCCGGTCCAAGTTTTGGGGCCGAAAAACATGGTATGAGGTATAACCTGGTAGTGCTGGTATGCTCTCGGGAGCCCTGAACCAGGTTTCTGTTACTGCACAGATATCAATGTTCTCCATGCTAAGGAGAGTTTTGAGTGCGTGCATCTTGAGGTTTAGACTTCTGGCATTGAGTAGCATTACCCTTAGTTTCTTATCCTTTGTGATACCTATGGATGTGGGTTTGTCTTTTGAGCCTTGCCTAAATAAGGCACTATGGGGGTGGCAAGAGCCTTTGCCAATATCTGAAAGCCCAGGGGTGACAGGTGCAAGCCGTCCCTAGCGAAGCACCTTCTTACCTATCTTACCTTTAATTTCTCTCAACTGAGTAAAATTTCTCTAAATATTAAATCATTGTCATAGAAGTAGTATCTACACTGAAATGCTTTCATAGTGCGTCTAACTTGGTGTAATTATTTAAACTGTAGGCAAATTTACATTATTTTTGAAGGCTGTAAAATTGTTGTTCTAAAAATGTTTTTATAATACTTTAGAGCTTTTCTTCCTGGGCGTCCACTAAAAATGGATATCTACTCAGTCAGATTTTCCCAGTAGTCAAATGTCAATAAATAAATTGCATTTGCAAGGTTTTTGTGCTAGTATACAGCTCAGCAAGCTCCTGCCTGGTGCTCTGCAGAGTTCTACAGCAGCAGAGAGACAAATAGAGACTTTGGAGTGATTAAGTATCATTTTTCTGCATTTTCTTGCTGCCTTTAGCTAATTCCGCCTAAAATGCCGATTTTCTAGAGTTGCTGTGATTTCAAAAGCTTGTTTCAGCTACATATTGTACTTATTTTACTGCCTGCACTTTAACAAAGTTGTTTTTGTGTTTAAATTACCTGTTTGACTGTTGTAGGCTACACACTCAAGTGTGATAGCCATTTCTGTGCATTTAAAGTGTTTTTTTGATTGTATCTTCTTTATTTTCTGAAACAAACAAACAAAAAAAAAACTTGTTTTCCCGCCTTTTTAAGCTAATATAGTCCAGTTTTCAGGTTAGTGCTGAATTCAGGGCTGTGTTACAGGTTTCTGTGTTTGCCCATACCTTACTTGCATAGAAGGAAGTTTCTCTGCTCACTGTGAGAGAGGGAGCTTTGAGCAGCCTATCTGTCCCTGAAGGAGTGGTTTCAGCCCAGAAATTAGTAATTTATTGACCATTTTGGGCTAATTTCTTTTTCTTTCATTTCCCTGCTATAAAACATGCATTTGCAAGGTTTTTGTGCTAGTATACAGCTCAACAAGCTCCTGCCTGGTGCCCTGCAGAGTTCTACAGCAGCAGAGAGAGAAAAGATACTTTGGAGTGATTAAGTATCATTTTTCTGCATTTTCTTGCTGCCTTTAGCTAATTCCCCCAAAATGCCGATTTTCTAGAGTTTCTGTGATTTAAAAAGCATGTTTCAGCAACATATTGTACTTCTTTTACTGCCTGCACTTTAACAAAGTTGTTTTTGTGTTTCAATTACCTGTTTAACTGTTGTAGGCTACACACTCGTGTGATAGCCATTTCTGTGCATTTAAAGTGTTTTTTTTATTGTATCTGCTTTATTTTTTGAAAAATAAAACAAAAAAAATATACTTGTTTTCCCACCTTTCTAAGCTAGTATAGTCCAGTTTTCAGGTTAGGGCTGAATTCAGGGCTGTGTTACAAGTTTCTGTGTTTGGCCATACCTTACTTGGATAGAAGGAAGTTTCTCTGTTCACTGTGAGAGAGGGAGCTTTGAGCATCCTATCTGTCCCTGGAGGAGTGGTTTCAGCCCAGAAATTAGTAGTTTATTGGCCATTTTGGGCTAATTTCTATCTCTTTCATTTCCCTGCTATAAAACCCGCATTTGCAATGTTTTGCACGCCGGGCAGCGCTGGTTAGCTAGGGTATAACTATTCCCGGCTCCACAAAGTCTACTCTTCAATTTTTCCCTTGGAACTAGACAAACTTTCAAATTAAGCACTCAAACCATTCACTTCTCATACCAGCACTTGCTCAAAACTCATAGCAAGCACTAATAAACCTTAGCACTAGACCCCCCCCATACTGTAGAGAAGGACAAGGCTCTCTATTCGACCTTACCAGCCAATCAGTAATATAGTTCACTGTACCTATTCAAGCATGTCCAAAGGGCAGTTTCAGCAGGGGCAGCCCATGCTATCGGACTGCCGGACTGCAGCCCCCTCAACTTCAAACTACTGATAAAATAAAAAAGAAAAAGAAAAAAATATTTTAAATTTCGCACTGCTGCAACAGTCTGGCACATGGAGCATGCACAGCAGTCCTGATTGAGAATCATGGACAGGAGCACTCCCACAAGTCTATGCAGTTTTAAACTGCATAGACTGCCTGGGAAACACATCGGGGTCAGACTGCCACATTGGCAGTCAGGGGAAGGATCTGGATTGGATTGGAGTTTGTTGCAGGGGAAGATCTCACGATGGGCAGGGTTGGATTTGCACAGGATTTCTGCTGCAGTCTCATCGGGATTTACTTACTGGATGTATGGTGGTTTTGCAGACAGGGATTTGGATTTACTACAGGACCAGGTAAGTGGAGTGTGTGCGTGTGTGTAAATGCCTCAGGTGGGATGTACTGGTGATTAGACTCATGGTGGTGTGGTAGGGAATATCTCAGGCTTGAACCCTGTAACTTGTATGCAGGTGTTAAAGACCTGAATTCCCTACCCACCACCATTTGTAAAAAAATTGCAGATTTTTGCCTCATATTTGATCTGATCTAGTCCTCTTAATATCTATGGTTTTTAAATATTGCAATTATTGAAATTTGATGGTGCAGTGGTAGCATTGATGCCTCACCGCTGTAGGTTCTTGGGTTTGTTTCTTGGCTAGGGTGCCATCTTTGTGGGGGGGGTCTGTGTCTTCTCCCTGTGTTTGTGTGGATTTGCTTTTGTGTCCTCCCATGTTACAAAGACATGTCTGCATTATTTCTTCCTGGGCCTCTGCTGAGAATTATTTTTTTTTTGTTCCAAGTCAGACTGTCCTGATTAACAAATTGACAGGCATTTGAATTTCAGACTTCAGGTTTCTGAATGTTTACTTCCTTACATATTTGATGGTGCAGTGGCAGTATTGTTGCCTCACAGCTATAGGTTTTCTGGTTTGATTCTTGGCTGGGGTGCCTTCTGTGTGGAGTCTGCATCTTATCCCTGTTTTTGTGTGGATTTGCTCTGGTGTCCTGCCATTTTACAAAGACATGTGTCTACAGTATTTCTCCCTGGGCCTCTGCTGAAAATTGTTTTTGTTCCGTCAGAAGTAAAATTGACAGGCATTTGAATTTCAGACTTCATATTTTTCAGAAAATACATAGTAAAACAACTTTTTATTCTAGCAATAAATATATAGTAACACAACCTTTTATTATAGCATTTTTTTAAGTTTATTACTATTTGAAATTTGTCCTTATTTTTGGGACTGTAATATCCTGTTATTGGCTTTGTCCAGGTTTTTTGTGCTAAGGTTGACAGCTATGGCAAGAACTGAATTCACTGAATATGTTTGAGGGCTGTATTCTCTCATTACTGGGTTTGTCCAGGTGTTTTGTGCTAAGATGTTGACAGTTATGGTGAGAACTGAATTAATTAAATGATAGCCATTTAAGTTTCAGCCTTCCTCTCTTTCACAAAGCAGCTGATTTGGCATAGTGGTATGTTGCTCTTGACTGTTTTGCACAGGGACCTTGGCAGTAAAATGTACTGTAGTAACACTGCATTTTCTTTCACAAAGCAGATGATTTGGCATAGTGGTATGTTGTTCTGACTATTTTGCACAGGGACCTTGGCAGTAAAATGTATGGTGGTAACACAGCATTTTATTCTAGCAGCTTTCCAAGATTATACAAGCAATGTTTAATGTGTCCCTGGTTTTTGCCCTTTTGACCCACCCCAATAAATTTGGCTTTTTCCAGACTTCTTGTTTTGCGAAGTTGAGATGTAGTTGAGTATTGCGTAGATTTTACAAGGAGCTGAGAGCTGCAGGGGAAGAGAAGTTTAGTGCTGATTATACTAAGTTGGCTCACATTGCTAATAGCACAACAGGCTGTGTACTTGCTTTTAATGCAGAAGGTTGTTGGTTCTACTCCCAGAAGGGGTGAATGCTGCTGTACTGAAAGTTAAGATATTAACTATGAGCCTGTTATCAGTTTGCCATCCATTTCCTACTGCAAGATTACTAGCTTATTTTTAATGTAATTTAGGAAATTTATTCCTCAGGGGCATCAGACACTTTATTTTTCGGTGAAGCCATGAAATATAAAGGTGATTGCTAGCAGCAACCTCTTCATTAGTTACAGATTTATTTAACGTGGAATTATTTAGATGACTTTTTTACTACTTCAGAGATTGTGCATATTATTTACTGATAATGGTGGACTGTAGAATTGTGCATATTTACTGATAATAGTGGACTGTAGAAGTTTGAGTAGACTTTTATGATGGAAATGTTCTGAATTGGGCAGTTTTGTTTCATTGTTTACTGGAAAAATGTTCAAAGCAATAGGAAGGTGTATCATAGAGCACATGTATGTTTCATATGCAAAGGGCCTATGATTTAAAAGCAGCCCAGAATTAATTTTTATCTGCCACGGGTAAAATGTATTTTTCTTTGAATGTGGGTTTTAATGTTGTTTCAATGAATGTGAGTTTCAAGGGCAGAGAAGTTTTAATGCCAGGTTTGTTTAGCAGATGTCTTAGTGTTTGTGCTGTAAAATGCAAAATAAAACTTTCAAATGAAGTTCAAATCATCAAAGAAGTAAATCAGTATGCACATTAGTGTTTATGGTAAATGGAGTGAAATAGCAAAGTAATGGATCATTGGAATGGCTGCAGGGGGAGGCTCCATTCGACCATGGTTTTGTGAGGGGGAAGAGCGGCAAACTTAGACAGCCCCAGCTGAACTATACCTCCCAACTGTCCAGATTTTCAAAGAATGAATAGATTTTTTGCTTCTTATTTTTGGTTTGTTCCTCAAAATTTGTGGTTTTCTGGCAAATCATTTAGGAATTAAGTCACTAAATAATGACACACTAGTTTCAGACTTTATAACCTTCAGAAAATGCATGCTAAAATAAGACCTGTTCTATCAACTGTTCCAGTTTATACAAGAGCAATTTTTAGTACTGTTTATATGTTCCCTCAATATATTTGGCCTTGTCCAGATTTATTGCATTAACAGGTTGAGAGGTACATGCAAATAAATTGCTATATAGAATTAGGCATAGCCAAACCTCTCAACTGTCCCTGATTTTGGCTCAAAATGTTGCTCTTCCCCTACTGATCCCTTCACAAAATAGCAATTTTGGAAGAAAACATGGAGGGTTTATAATTAAGAAATAACTGTAATATTCAGATTACTTGTATTTCAGAAATGCATGTAGATTATTTTATTTTGTCAGCTAATCAAGTTAGCAGTACTAATATTAAAGTGCCCTTTCTTTGACAGGTTCCGAGCTGTATTGTGTTGCTATTTTATATTTTTACATCACATTTTTGGTCCATTTTTCATAAAATTGTGTTTTTTTGGCAAATTAGTGACAAATAATTAAAGACTGAAGTTAGAAAATAATGACAGATGTTTGAGTTTCAGATTTCATACCATTCAGAAAATTCATACTAATGCAAGACCTCTATTAGCTTTCTAAGTTTATAAGAGCAATATTTTAAAAATTGTCCATATTTTTGGGCCTCTGCCCATTTCTTTGTATGGCTTTGTCCAGATTTCTTGCTCTGAGGTTGAGAGATATGACAAATGTGTCAGGGCCATCACAAGTCAGCCAGAGACATTTCAAACTGTGACATACTTGTTGCACCCCACTCCCCGATGTAGTGACTCTGGATGTGTCGAAGCAAGGCAAAGAGTAGATATGCAGTGTAAATGTGCAGAGAATCCCACCCATCCGAGGTAGACACAAGTACTAGAGTGGCTTTTCATCTGTCCTTGATTTTTACAGAATGGTCTGGTTTATGCATATTTTTTGTACTGTTGATTTATGCTTATTACTCAAAGTGCCTGTTGCTCTGTGTTTAAGTAGCAATACATTAATGACCATCAGGTAAGCTTGGCTGAGATTGCAAGATGCAAGTAAGCTTTAATAAGCATACTGTTAAAGAATTGCCAACATTGAAAGCCTTTCTGTTGCCATGTAGAGAATACTTTACTAGATAATGTATAAGCCTTGGGTATTGAAATGCATATGCCAGTATCTGTAATAAAGGACAGAATTACATTAAGAGTCTCATTACACTTGGAGACTTCCAGTCATCTCTGCAGGCTTTACCCGTAAACCGAATGTCAATCGCGTGGTCCATAACCTGTACAGTAATCCTTTTAAGCAATGTAACTTGAACTTATTTCTTGTTTGCTTTTCATTTTTTACTTTGATCATGTTTTCCCCATGAAACAAGTAGAGGTCAGGCAGCAGGTCTTTTTTTGGATAAGGAACATTTTTACAACTGGGGGCATCAGAGATTTCTACTTTCAGCATGTTACTTGTTATTTTAATAAAGCTGAATATAAATTATAATTAGAACTGCAGTGCAAGAAGTGGTTTGAATTGAGTGCTGCTTGTTTTTCTTATACTTGATTTTGACTGGCATTCCATTAATGTATTTAAAAAAAAGTAATTTATTGTTTCATGCCTCACAAACTTTTTTGTTTCCATCTAGATATTAAGCTGTCATGCAGCCAATGCATTGAAATATTTTTATTCTTCTACACTTCATTTTGTCTTGATTGGACTCTCATAATGACGGTTTGGCACCCAGTGCAGTATATTTAGTTTTTGTGGTTTGCTACTACAGGTGTGTGTGTGGTAGGGAATACCTCAGGCTTAAACCCTGCACCTTGTATGCAAGTGTTAAAGACCTGAATTCCCTACCCACCACCATTTGTAAAAAAAAAAAATTGCAGATTTTTGCCTCATATTTGATCTGATCTGTTCCTCATAATATCTATGGTTTGTAAATGTTGCAATGCTTGATATTTGATGGTGCAGTGGTAGCACTGTTGCCTCACAGCTGCTGGTTCTCAGGTTTGATTCTTAGCTGGGGTGCCTGCTTTGTGGGGTCTGTATCTTCTCCCAGTGTTTGTGTGGGTTTGCTTTTGTGTCCTCCCATGTTACAAAGACATGTCTGCATTATTTCTTCCTGGGCCTCTGCTGAAATTTTTTTTTTGTTCCAAGTCAGACTGTCCTGATTAACAAATGTTAAATAAAATTGACAGGCATTTGAATTTCAGACTTCAGGTTTCTGAATGTTTAATTCATTGCATATTTGATGGTGCAGTGGTAGTATTGTTGCCTCACAGCTATAGGTTTTCTGGTTTGATTCTTGGCTGGGGTGCCTTCTGTGTGGAGTCTGCATCTCCTCCCTGTGTTTGTGTGGATTTGCTCTGGTTCCCTCTAATTTTACAAAGACGTGTTTGCAGTATTAATCCCTGGGTCTCTGCTGAAAATTGTTTTTGTTCTGTCAGCAGTAAAATTGACAGGCATTTGAATTTCACACTTCATGTTCTTCAGAATACATACTAACACAACCTTTTTTTCTAGCAATTTTCTAAATTTATAAGATGAATATTTGAAATTTGTCCCTATTTTTGGGACTGTATTCCCCCATTATTGGCTTTGTCCGGGTTTTTGTGCTAAGGTTGACAGCTATGGCAAGAACTGAATATGTCTGAGGGCTGTATTCCCTCATTACTGGGTTTGTCCAGGTGTTTTGTACTAAGAGGTTGACAGCCATGGTGAGAACTGAATTCACTAAATGATAGCCATTTAAGTTTCAGTCTTCCTCCCTTTTACAAAGCAGCTGATTTGGCATAGTGGTATGTTACTCTGACTGTTTTTCTCAGGAACCTTGGCAGTAAAATGTATGGTGGTAACACAGCATTTTATTCTAGCAGCTTTCCAAGATTATACAAGCAATGTTTAATGTGTCCCTGTTTTTTGGGCTTTTGACCCCCCCCAATACATTTTGGCTTTTTCCAGTTTTCTTGTGCTGCGAAGTTGAGATGCAGTTGAGTATTGAGTAGATTTTACAAGGAGCTGAGAGCTGCAGGGGAACAGAAGTTTAGTGTTTTGCCTTGTTAATAGCAAAACAGTTTGTGTACTTGCTTTTGATGCAGAAGGCTGTGGGTTCTATTCCCACAATGGGTGGATGCTGCCGTACTGAGAATGTTCTCCTTGGTGAAGATACTAACTATGAGTCTGTTATCAGTTTGCCATCCATTTCCTCTTGCAATATTATTACTAGCTTATCATTTTTTAATGTAATATAGGCAATTTATTCCTGACGGGCAACAGACACTTTATTTTTCGATGAAACCATGAAATATAAAGGTGATTGCTAGCAGCAACCTCTTCATTAGTTACAGATTTCTTTAATGTGGAATTATTTAGATGACTTTTACTTCAGAGATTGTGCATATTTACTGATAATGGACTGTAGAATTGTGCATATTTACTGATAAAAGTGGACTGTAGAATTGTGCATATTTACTGATAATTGTGGACTGTAGAATTGTGCATATTTACTAATAATGGTGGACTGTAGAATTGTGCATATTTACTAATAATGGTGGACTGTGGAAGTCTGAGTAGACTTTTTATGATAAATGTTCTGAACTGGGCAGTTTTGCCATTATGGGTGCATGCGTTTTGTTTCATTGCTTACTGGAAAAATGTTCAAAACAAATTTAAAACACCCAATAACAACTGTACTGTATTGTACAAGGAATATAATTTTAGTACAATGAGGAAGGTGTATCAAAGAGCACATGTATGTTTCATATGCAAGGGGCCTATGATTTGAAAACAGCCCAAAATTAATCTTTATCTGCCACTGGCAAAATGTATTTTCTTTGAATGTGGGTTTCAATGCTGTTTCAATGAATGTGAGTTTCAAGGGCAGAGAAGTTTTAATGCTAAGTTTTCATTGTGAGACTGCATTGCTTTGTTTAGCAGATGACTTAGTGTTTGTGCTGTAAAATACAAAATAAAACTTTCAAATGAAGTCCAACTCATCATAGAAGTAAAGCAGTATGCACATTAGTGTTTATGGTAAATGGAGTGAAATAGCCAAGTAATGGTTTATTGGAATGGCTGCAGAGGCTCCATTCAACCATGATTTTGTCAGGGGGGGAAGGGCAGCAAACTCAGACAGGCCCAGCTGAACTATACCTCCCAACTGTCCAGATTTACAAAGAATGAATAGATTTTTGCTTCTTATTTTTGGTTTGTTCTTCATAAAGTTTGTAGTTTTCTGGCAAATCATTTAGGAATTAAGTCACTAAATAATGATACATTGAGTTTCAGACTTCATAACCTTCAAAAAATGCATGTTAAAGTAAGAGCTGTTCTATCAACTGTCTCAATTTATACAAGAGCAATTTTTAGTACTGTTTATATGTGCCCCCATTATATTTGGCCTTGTTCAGATTTACTGCATTAACAGGTTGAGAGGTACATGCAAATAAATTACTTTATAGAATTAGGCATAGCCAACCTCTCAACTGTCCCCGATTTTGGCTCAAAATGTTGCTCTTCCCCCTAATAATCCCTCCACAAAATAGCAATTTTGGAAGAAAACATGGAGGGCTTACAATTAAGAAATAATTGTAATAATCAAAGTTATAGATTACTTGAAATGCATGTAGATTCTTTTATTTTGTCAGCTGCTCAAGGTAGCAGTACTAATATTAAAGTGTCCCTTCTTTGACAGGTTCCCAGCTGTATTGTGTGTCTATTTTATATTTTTGCATCACATTTTGGTCCATTTTTCATAAAATTGTGTTTTTTGGCAAATTAGTGACAAATCACTAAAGACTGAAGTTAGAAAATGACAGACATTTGAGTTTCAGATTTTATATCCTTCAGAAAATTCATACTAATGCAAGACCTATTCTATTATCTTTCTAAGTTTATTAGAGCAATATTTAAAATTGTCCTTATTTTTGGGCCTTTGTCCCACTTCTATGTATGGCTTTGTCCAGATTTCTTGCTCTTGAGGTTGAGAGGTATGACAAATGTGTCAGGGCCATCACAGTCAGCCAGAGACATTTCAAATTGTGACATACTTGTTGCACCTCACTCCCCCATGTAGTGACTCTGGATGTGTCCAAGCAAGGCAAGGAGTAGTTATGCAGTGTGCCCCCCCCCATCCAAGGTAGACACAAGTACTACAGTGGCTTTTCATCTGTCCTTGATTTTGCAGAATGGTCTGGTTTCTGTCATATTTTTGTACTGTTGATTTATGCTTATTACTCAGATTTATGCTTATTACTCAAAGTGCCTGTTGCTCTGTGTTTAAGTAGCAATGTTTTAATGACCGTAAGGTAAGCTTGTCTGAGATCGTAAGATGCAAGTAAGCTTTAATAAGCATACTGTTAAAGAATTGCCAACATTGAAAGCCTTTCTGTTGTTGCCATGCAGGGAATACTTGACTAGATAATGTATAAGCCTTGGGTATTAAAGGACAGGATTCCATTATTTTAAAAAGCTCATTACACTTGTTGGAGACTTCCAGTCATCTCTACAGACTTTACCCGTAAACTAAACAGAATGCCAATCATGTGTGGTCCATAACCTGTACAGTAATCCTTTAAGCAATGTATCTTGAGCTTGTTTCTTGTTTGCTTTTCATTTTTTACCTTGATCATGTTTTCCCCATGAAACAAGTTGTCAGGCAGCAGGTCTTTTTTGGATAAGAAACATTTTTACAAGTGGGGACATCACAGAGATTTCTACTTTCAGCATGTTACTTGGTACTTTAATAAAGCTGAATATAAATTATAATTAGAACTGCAGTGCAAGGAGAAGTGGTTTGAGTTGAGTGCTTCTGGTTTTTCTTATACTTGGTTTTGACTGGCATTCCAGTAATGTATTTAAAAAGTAATTTATTTTTTCATGCCTTAATATCCATCTAGATATTAAGTAAGCTGTCATGCAGCCAATGCATTGAAATATTTTTATTCTTCTACACTTATTTTTGTCTTGATTGGACTTTCATAATGATGGTTTGCACCCAGGGCAGTGTATTTAATTAAAGTTAGTTTTTGTGGTTTTGAGCATAGCTCCTCCCCTTTCTAGTTGACCACACCCCTTCCCCTTGACCCCACCCATTCAGCTGTCTGCTGCAGCCCCCCTGTGATTTGAAGTCACCAGCCGCCACTGAGTTTCAGATGTACTCACTGGTCCAACTGCTGAATCTGGGCATTATGAGGCAATGTTACAATTGCCTCATGTACACAGACAACCCTCTCCTCCTTCCACTAAACACTAATACATGCGAGAGATGCAATTATACAGCCAAACTGGAGGCTAAGCTCTCTCAACCCAAGACTGGACCAGGCAGTCAAAAGGAGAAGGGAATTACTTGCATCACACCACCAGTCTCACATAGACCTATGAAGCCAGCACCGGCAGAAAACACACATAAATACACGAAAACATACTTGGAGGCTCTAAATAAAAATCTGCAGAAGCAACAGCGACCTCCAAAGCAGACATCCAAGCAACCTCCACCCCCCAACACAAACCATGAAACACATACTTCACAAAACAAGTGTGCCACACAATCACAGCCCTTAAGGCAAAATAACATACCCAACACTCTAGTAATAGGTGACTCTATAGTCAGGCACACTGACATCCCACTCACTAGGCTGAGCAAGGAGAAGGTTACTGTTAGCTGCCTGTCGGGTGCCAGGATCCACCACATAACACAAGCACTCAGGTCACTCCAGAACAAGTACAAATATGACTCTGTCATTGTCCATGTTGGTGTGAATGACCTGAGTCACTCCCTGGACTACATGAAAAGAGACATGGAGGAGCTCTCTGATCACATAGCCCAGGCCGGTATGACCCTGACCCTGAGTAGCATCCTGCCCTCACCAAGAATGATACCATGGTATAGAGAACAAAATGATCAATTTCAACAATTAGCTAAGCTTCTGGTGTCATTCAAAGGGGATCCATTGTCTGTCAGCCTGGGATGACATGCTTGACAAGCCACACTGCTTCACTAGAGATGGCTAGCACCTGTCACCCTTAGGCTTTCGAATACTGGTCAAGGTTCTTGCCACCCCCATAGTTCCTTTTTTAGGTAAGGCTCAAAAGACAAACCCACTGCCGTAAATAGCACAAGTAACAAAAAACTGACAGTAATGCTACTCAATGCCATAAGTCTAAACCTCAAAATGCATGCACTCGAGGCACTCCTCAGTATGGAGAAAATCGATATATGTGCAGTAACAGAAACCTGGTTTAAGGCTCCAGAGAGCACCCCAGCACTAACAGGCTACAACTCATACCATACATTTTGGCCACAAAACCCGGACCGAAATACAAAAGGCAGGGGAGTATCCATATTCATCAAGGATACCCACACCTCCAGGTTAGTGGCACAGCATGATGCTTCAGAAATCATCCACATGCAACTAACAATGGGCAAAACTGCTATTCAAATTATAGCTTGCTACAGATCACCCACCATGTCCCAGGACCCCCACTCTGCATTTCTGGAAACACTGGGAAACATAAAAGTCCTACCAAACACCCTGATATTGGGTGATTTCAATTACCCAAACATTAACTGGGAGAACTACTCAAGTACAAACTCCCTTGCCCAACATTTCCTAGAATTTATAAACTCAAATGCCCTGGATCAATTGGTCAACACCCCCACCAGAGGTGACAACATACTGGACCTGGTCATCACCAACATGGGCGACTGGTGTTCCACACTGGAGGTCAACCCCTCACTGGTTAAACAAATCACTCTGGATATCCACATTCTGGCACCACCCCCGGTCAAAGAAACCACCGTGAAAAACTTTTCAAAAGCAAACTTCACATTACTTAAGACTGAGGTGGGAAGTTTCAAAGCCCCAATGCTAAAGGATAAGGCTGTCCAAGCTGCAAACTCCTTTACTAATGAACTCTATGGGCACCTACAAGAATGCATGGATCGTGCTATCCCAAACAAAACCAAGACTTACTCCTCCAAGAAAAGGAAACCAGTCTGGTGGACCCCTGCCATAAACAAGCTATGCAATAGAAGGAGGAAACTAGTACAGAAAAGAGTAAAATCCCAAGAAGGGATGACATCCCTGATTAGTATCAGCAAGAAACTACGCTCCCTCACAAAATCATCCAAAGCTAGCTTCGAAAGAAAAATTGCCATGGACTCCAAAGATAACCACAAGGTATTCTTTAGCTATGTCAAGAATCTAAGTGGCAATTCTCAGATCTGCTTGGAGTTAGTGCAGAATGGTACAAAATACACTGAACC
Source organism: Protopterus annectens (assembly GCF_019279795.1). Classification (NCBI taxonomy): domain Eukaryota; kingdom Metazoa; phylum Chordata; order Ceratodontiformes; family Protopteridae; genus Protopterus; species Protopterus annectens. The sequence continues at coordinate 355,319,505 of NC_056741.1, forward strand.
GACCGATATAGCCAACATCCTGGCAGACAGGTTCAGTGCAAACTTCACCCCCCTCTCACCCCTAAAAGGGCCCATAACTATACCAGAAGAATGTAGTGCCCCTGAAATCACACTCACTCAGGTTAAAACAGCCCTCTCCAAAGCCAAAAACACAGCATCAATGGGACCAGGGCGGTGTTCCAGGCTGCATCCTACACGAGCTCAAAGATGAACTAACCCCTCACCTAAACACATTGTTTAAACTCAGACTCTCCACAGGCTACATGCCTACAGAGTGACGCACAACAATGGTTATTCCACTCCACAAAGATGGAGCCACAACGGACTCTGGGAACTATCACCCTATAAGCCTGACTAGCTTGGTCTGCAAAGCTATGGAGCGCATCATCATGGATCTTATTAACAGAGACATTGGAAACCTCCAAACACTGGATCCTACCCAATTCGGCTATGTTAAGGGAAGATCATGCCTTCTAAACCTGGTGGATTTCTTTGGGACAGTTACTAAGGCTATAGACGAGGGCAAGGTGGTCCACAAAACGGCCTACCTAGACCTTGCAAAGGCCTTCAACACCATTCCCCACTCAGGTATTATAGACAAGCTCACCAGCCTGAACATAAACTCCTAAATAATGAGATGGGTTGCCAACTGGCTCACGACAGAAGCCACATGGTAAGAGCTGCAGGAGCTAGGTCTGACTCTAAACCGGTTACAAGTGGTGTTCCCCAGGGCTCAGTCTTAGGACCCCCTCCTGTTTGGCATATACTTCTCAGAGGTACAGGCAAGCACAGGAGGACTATGGCTAACCAAGTTCACAGATGACTGCAAACTTGGGGCTATAATTGACTCTCCGGCTGACACAGACATCCTCCAAAAGGGTCTCACTGAGACAGATACCTGGTGTCAAAACCATGACCTCAAGCTAAATGCCAAAAAGTGCATAGTCATCCCCTTTGGAAAAAACAAAGTACCCACAAGCTACCACATAGGTGGTAGCCCCCTAAATACGGAAGACGTAATGAGGGATCTGGGGACCCAAGTAGATAGTAACCTCTCCTTTGATAATCACATTGCCAAAGTGGTTAGAAAATCCTTCTATGTGACCCACCTAATCACAAAAGGGTTTGCATCCAGATCGAAAAAGGTCATTGGGCCCTTCTATGCATCACTGATCTGACCCATCATAGATTTAAATGCCCCATTTGGGATGTACCTTACAAGACACCTGCAACAACTGGAAAGACCACAGAGGTACTTCACCAAGAGGATCACTGGCCTCAAGCAGATGCCCTATGCAGCTCGACTGAAGAAACTCCAGCTGTACTCGGTTGCATACCGCCTACTCAGAGGTGATCTCTGCCTGACATACAAGGCCATGTCCAACCCAGAATTGATGGACATGCTCCACCTAAAGAAAACCATATCCCCTTGAGCCACATGCTCCGGGGATCTAAACCTCACCACAACAATAAATAGGACGTGTTGGAGGGATAGATTCCTGTCCCAGAGACTTTCCATGCTCTGGAACAAGTTTCTAATCTACATTAGGCAGAGCTCCTCGCTAACACTCTTTAAGAGAAACCTTGCTGAGTGGATGGGAAACAGAAAGTTTACCCCAGGGATCACTTCAATGGCTCTGCTGGACAGAGGCACAGGGAACTAATCTAAGGGGGCGGTGAAAGCCAACACATTCCAGCTAGGCTTATAAATGCCTTCGGGCAGATAGCCTAGTACCTACCTATGAACCTATAAATAAATAAATAAATAAATAAATAAAACAATTAATTAATGTGCAAAATGTCCTACAACCTCAACTTGAATATGCCCTACCTGTACTTGCCTACTCAACCATTCAAACTTCAAAGCCCTACAAACCCTTTCAAACAAAATCTGCCATTTTATTTTTCTCTCATCAAGGAATGAATGTCACTGCATAACATGCCAAAGGGTCAAGTAGCTCCCCATGAGAAAGCTTTGCGACTAACAGCTTATCTGCCTAGCTCATTAAAGACTACATGGTGACTCTGCACCCTCTTAGGTATTAGACGAATTATAACAGACTCCATCTATCTACTTTGTATTCAGACAATGTCTACATACTCTCCAGGTCGAGGGCTACGGTCTTAACATAGACCTTGCCATGTTCACAAAAGCACACAAACTGTGGAACTTTTTTCCATCTGATTGTTACAGCATCTCTGATTACATTCATTTCAGACTCCAATTAATAGGCCTTCTGCAAAAGACATCAGTACTTCATGATTCAGCCATCCCTATAGAGTATAATTACACAAATCCTCCACTCCTTGTATTAAACCACAGTAGTTACCCATAACAACCATCCAGCTAGAATGCAACACTCCTATACTTAATGCTTCTTCCCCGCTAAACAGCTTCTAACACTACTGTCTAGATCTACCTTTCTAACTTACTTACTCTCTTCTTCAACAAGTCTTCTCTTATTTACATTCATTTTAAATAGTTATGAATTCATGTCATATAGGATTTGTACACTTGTATGTAATAAGCTATTCTATGTCTTAATTTAATAAACCATGCAATACTTATACTGTTTTAGATGTTTTCTTGCATGCAGACATGCATGGGCTGTGGCTGAAATGCATCCCTTGTAGATCGGCCTACTACTCCAGTAACAAACAAACAAACAAACATAACTAAATAACTAATTAAAAAATAAATACTTCCATTAGAAGTGAAATATTTTGATTTTCAGTAACTGACTCTACAATTTGAATAGACAAATTATTTAGCACTGATTGTGAAGGAAGGCAAAAAGTAAAATTCACTTTTCTGCATTGCATGCAGGTTCTGATGAAGTCTGAGACTACTCAGATGAAAGTGCTTAATCTGTTTTACTAGTTTTAATAAATTTGGGTCATTCTCATTGGTGATACAGTTTTTTTTATTGGTTTCAGTGCACAAATGAATAAGTGTAGGAGAAATGTTAAATCAATGCATAAATAAATAGTAGATGAAATATACCTCTCAAGTGTACAGATTTTTGCAGAATGTCCAGATTTTTGTCTCATATTTCTTCTGTTTTTCATGAAATTGTGGTTTTCTTGCAAATTACTGGCAAATCATTAAAGATTGAAGCTAGAAAATAGTGACAGACATTTGAGTTTCAGACTTCATACCCTTCAGAAAATTTGTGCTAATGAAAAACATGTTATTCTATCAGCTTTCTATGTTTATAAAAGCAATATTTTAAAATTGTCTCTATTTTAGGCCTTTGTCCCACTTTTATTTATGGCTTTATCCAGAATTCTTGCTCTAAGAGGTTGAGCGGTATGATTCACCTATAAAAAGATTCATACGGTATATGTAAAATTAGTACACTCAGTTCTTGTTTTCCACTCGTTTCTTTCTTGAAGTATTTGTTATTTTATTTTCATGTATTGAGTACTGCTGTAGAAATGACCCTGCTTATGTAAAAATGTTCTTGCAGTTAATTTCCATATTTTTGCTGTATTGTCATATATGTTTGTGTATTAATGAGGCTGACTGAAATAATTCAAGACATGAAGCTAAGGGAACCCTAGACTCATTCCTAGTAGGTGGAAATTCAAATGCAAACTCGTATGTGTAGTTTTTGTGCATCTTGTGTGATAAATGATTGATAAGCTGGTACAAGAGAGACAAGGATTAAATAAGTCATGTAGCAAGTAACTGCTGAGTCACATTGCTGGGAGCAAAATGAAAGGCTGGTAAAAAAAGACCATACTGAAACAAATAATTTGTCCCCATTTTCTGTGATCTGACTGTGAATATGAATATTGTGGCTGTGGCAAATGATTTGGCCTCACGTTTGTACTGGTACTGTGTTAACTCTCCAGTCCATCCACTCTGCTTTTATATTATGCTCTTGTTATCCATTTTCTCTAGTTGTATACCCTATGAACTTTCCTTCTTTCTGCCACTTTCTGGAATGACAGTTTTTCACTGTCAAATAGTAGGTCAGTTAACAGTTATCAGATAGGTTGAAGAGGTAAGTGTTGAATGCAACATGCAGAGTTCACATCATAGCAGCAACAGCATGACTCTAGTTGTACATATGATGTTGGTGTGCCACTTCTGACCACAACTATGATTCTAGTTGTACTTATGATGTTAGTGTGCCACTTCTGACCACAACTATGATTCTAGTTGTACTTATGATGTTAGTGTGCCACTTCTGACCACAACTATGATTCTAGTTGTATGTCTGATGTCGGTGTGCCATTTCGGACCACAGCTGTGATTCTGGTTGTACGTATGATGTCGGTGTGCCACTTCTGACCACAACTGTGATTCTTGTTGTACCTATGATGTCAATGTGCCACTTCTGACCACAACTATGAGTCTAGTTGTACATAAGATGTCGATGTGTCACTTCTGACCACAACTGTGATTTTTGTTGTACATATGATGTCGATGTTCCACTTCTGACCACAGCTATTATTCTAGTTGCACGTATAATGCCGGTGTGCCACTTCTGACCACAACTCTTTAGAAGCTGCTCAGCCAGCAACTCATTTATGGCACAGACTGCCTGCACTTGTCAACCACTCATATGTACAGTTAACTTACCTTTCATTCTTATTGTGTTGGTAGGGAATGACTCCCAAAATGCTTAAACACTTATTCTAGTTACAGCATTTACTTTTTTTTAAACACTTAGTTGTTTAGTCTAAACTACTAACATATAACATAGCTTTGGTGATGTATTACAGGTAATTCTGGACATTGATAATCCCCCTAAACCTGCCACCGACAATGCTCTAAAATTCATATAAATGCACATATAAATGTAGAACATTTAAAGCAGTTAGAACTAAATTTGCATCGCAGGGCATGGTACATTGAGTTAATATTTTCTAAGCCTTGTTTTTCATCATTGATATTGATGATCATGTTTGACATAAACCTCTCATTAAAGCAGAATGTTTGTAAATAAAATGAACATAATTACTCAGTGAAGGCAAAGATTAACAAGGGGAGTGAAAGGAACAGAATGTAGCATTACCAGGAACAACAATGTATGCAGACAGAGGCAGCCTATAAATGCTTGACCACCCATATATATCTGATAAGTTTTGATACCCTTGTGTTATTTAAGAGGTATATTTAGGCTTGGACATGAGTGGTGTATTGGATGAACCCAGGACTCTTAGAGCATATAATTTTCCTTCTTAGACTAAGCCTTCACCATGCAATTTTTTTATTTGTATTACAATTGTAGGTATTAGACCACAGTGTAATTCTTACAGGAACATAACTGAGATAAGCATTGCACTTGTATGGTGCGGCAAATAGCGGGCTTCAGCAATAGACCTTTACTCTCCCACTTACTTCAAAAACTACTTCTGTGGCAGTTTGCCAGCTGCTGGGAGGTGAACAATCTTATTTTGAATGTTAGTGATGCTTTACGTTTTTTACTGGAGTCAGTTTTCTTTTCTGGAACATTCTGCGATTATTTTTAGGATCACGGTGATGCCTATGGCTCTGCCTGGCATTGTAATACTGCCTAAATCTGCCTGCAGCATCTCTGATGTTGCCTCCCTCCCAGAGATCAATGTACGCATCTCTTCCTGTATCCTTTCAACCCAATAATGTTTGAGCGTTTGTTTGCATGCTGTTATGACCAGTTATGCATACAGCAACTTCTCATTTTCCCATGCCCCAGGATAAACCTCTGTAAGTGGGGCTTTGCCATCTAACTTTCAGAAGGAATGAATGCTAATGCTAGCCTCATGCTTTTCTTGTTCTATTCACCTGAAGAGATGGCCTCCTCTGACCAAGTGCTCTGTTTAGCCTTAGTCTTGAAGGAAAGAGTTCTAAAGAAAATGCAGCCATTTTGACCATTTCAGATGTGAGCAGAGGCATAACTAGCTCAACCAATGCCCCGTGCTTCTCCCATGTACAAGTGCCCCACTCCCCAGCTCTTCAAATGAAGAGCAAAATTAAATAAATGAATAAAAAAGGACTTCTGCATAACTGCAGGATGCCAGTTGGCTTCCTGCACACAGTACTCAATCCACCCTGCTCCTTGCACTGGCACACCAGCCAGGAGCCAGATGCATGCCTTCTGTCCCACCTCTTAAAACAAAGAGCAAAAAAAAAAAAAAGTCTGCGATCAGTTACCTGGAGGTCCTGAAATGCAAAGTGCAAAGGAGAAGACTGATGTTCAAGATTCCTTCCCCTCTATTTTCAACCTTTTTTCAGCATATCAGCACTTGGCATTTCAAGTGTCGACATTTCAAAAGCAACCCTATATATTCGATGAAAGATCGAATGCTGAAAAAAGCAAACATTCTAACATTGAGCCTGCATACTCAAAAACAAGGAAACTTGAATGGTACGGCAAAAACACAAAATCTACTTTTTGTGGAGGGCAAGATCCTCTGCACCCCACACTGCCTCCAAGATTGCACTACAGTGTGGAAGGGAGCAAAACCCTATCCCCATTATACCACAGTGTCACACAATGAATATTCATGCAGTTCAAGTTTCTGTTTTTTTTTGAGTATCTGGGCTTAGTGTTTGTTGCTGTATTTGTGGGTCAGTTTCAGTTTTATCCATAATGTAAAAAATGTCTTCCTTCTCTTTTACACCAGAATATTCTTTTGCAGTCACTTGGTCCATACCTGACCCAGAGCCCTTGATACCTGATTAAGACCCCCTAGCCCAACCTAACCCTACATCCCTAACACCCTAAATATAAAATAAGTACATCCCTATCATTAGTTAGCAAGAAGATTGAAGATAAGCCTGCTTCTACCTTTGCAGAAATGCCTTTTCCTTGCCTCTGTAGTAAATGCGAAAAAGTTATCTCCTGGGAAAAAGAAACAATGGAGTGCCATCCAGGGACAATCACTAAGTCACATGAGAAAAAAAAAAGCATACTTGTCATATTATTCCAAAATTAACTTTAAAACTTAACTTTTATTCCATTACTTAAAAGTCCCTGGGGCCTCAACCTTTGGATTGTGATACAAAAATTATTGATGGAACATAGTAATAGTCATAGAGGTAAAAAAGGTGTTAGGAAATAATTTAAATAAGGGAAATAATAGTAAAAAATGGTTCGGTATGTAGTATTTCCTGCTTGTGTTTTAACTCACCATTATTGTGCTTATAGATTTATATAAATAATTAAAAAATGTATTGTTAAGCGATAAATGTCTAAGAAATGTTATAACTGAATTAATATATTTGTATCAGAAGATGTCCAAGTATTGCAGACAAAATAGTACCTAGTACTTACATAAGTGGGTCTACTACATGTGCTTGAGGGACTCAGCCTTGCTGCCACTTGCTCTAATTGGCAAGTATTCTAACAATCACCAGCCTAATTCCAATGCATTACCACTAAGCTTACTATCCCTCCCCGAACCCTGACTTGAACCCTAAAAGCAACTCCCTAAACCTAAAATACCCCTCCCCTCCCTAAGCCTACCAAATGCTAAGTCCCAGTTGCTGCCTAAACCTAAAATCCTCCTCCCCTCCCTAAACCTAAAGCCCCCTCCCCATTTCCCATTGCCATTAACCATTTCCATGAGGAGGGCTTCATTGCCTGTTATTGTTGAAGCAGCTGCATCCATAAACTCACCTTCAAGTTCAAGCAGCTGCATTGTGGATGGAGAAACAACCGCTTGATCCCCTGGCTCAAAGGTCCTGGACCTCAAGCAGAAGGAGCTGGAGCAGCTGTAAGGGTTCCTGCATAATTATAGAAAGGTCTTTAAATATAAAAATATGCTTTAGATGTAGAGAATGTGGGGTATGTAAATACTTAAAAGGTCATAGTGGGCATGCACATGAAATGCAACAGTATGTAACCTATGAGTCAGAAAAGGTAGTTTATGTGATTTGGTGTTGTGAAAGGGCATACATATAGGAGAGATGAAAAGGATAGTGAAGAAGAGGATACAGTGACATGTGAGAGAGATATGAAATATATAGGAAGTCAACCCTTTGGCTAGACATTTTATGTTAGAAGACACGCATTGGAAGAATTGATTTTTTCCATTATATTACAGGAACCTATGACAGAGATGATGTGAAAAATGGTTACATAAAAATGAAGTTTTTTTTAGTTTGAAATATAGAATCTTTCAGACAGTGGATTTGATTCTAGAAATTAACTTGGATATTTTTGTTAAATAATAGCATTGTAACTGTTTGTTTTTGTATTTTAAAGAAACTGTTGCTTTAATGCTTAAATGGCCTATTTAATTTGCCTAGATTGAATATTTAAATATTAAGTGTTTTTTTTGTATCTGCTTGTCCCCTCAGACAGTTATTTTAAGATGAGACACCACAAACTTTTAAATAATGGAATAACAATGAATTTTTAAAGTTATTTTTGGAATAATTTAATGGATATGTCTGATTTTCTGTTGTTCTTTTATTTGTCTGAGGCTCAATAGTTGTGAAATATTTCACAGGACCTTCCCAACATGTTGTTGTGTCTCTCGGCTTTTCCTGGTTAGGGGTCGCCACAGCGGAACTCCAGTCCGCTAATGATTGGCAGTAGATTTTTACATGCCAAGTTGGCAGCTCTGACGCACAACCTTCAACGAAGGTATGCCCATTCACGCATGTCTCCACACAGAAGACGCTCTAGCTGAGAACTGAACAGGACAACATCATACTGTGAGGCGACAACGCTACCGCATCACCACCTAGCCTCAGTTGAGGGGGTGCAAGCCAAGTCAACCATACACATTGATCTGGCTGCAACCAGAATGATAAATGTAAAAGGCTGGAAAGAAAGGACCAATCTAGAAAGTTTAGCAGTAAAAGCACAATACCTATACAGCCAACGCATCAGGGAATGGGTCAAGACCAATGAGAACTCTCTCCCCAACAAATATTATTTTAATGTATTGCAAGACCATTAGATTTGTAGGCAGTCTCCCTGTATTGTAGAGTTTCTGTTCTCAGCACTGCTGAGTTTACAGCTAATGTTAGAAATTGGGTGTTCATCTCTCTCTCACCTATTTGTGACAAAACTGCCTTGATGCCCACCTCTGTATGTCAGAAATAAGGAATATGCTGGTAGGGGACGTGGCTTGATACTAGCGAAGGGCTATAATTTATGGCATAAATAAAGCTTAGTTTAATACCATTGAATCCTACAGACTTTCAGTTTGAATTTTGCTATCATTTTCAAGTTCTGATAGATGCATATTTTCAAGATTGGTCTTTCTTTCATCATAATCCTGATGTAAAATGGAAGGTATAGCTTCTTTTCCTGTAAAAATAGGTAGAGATTCCTCTCCTCATCTTGCTCTTCATCTACCGAGGATAACCCATTAAAATAGTTTTCATACACTTTTTTATTAATTTCATTATTAATCCTATGTATTCTAGCAATAGAGCTCTGTTTCAAAATGTTTTTGTCTGTTTGCTCTGGTAGAGCAAACAGATGCTAAGCCTTTTTAGCTTTTACAGTTACTATGTGTACTTCTTTTTATGTAACTATAGGTCATTTTGTATCAGTTTCTGTACCTATTACCTTTGTAGTTTTGACTATTAGGGTCTTGGCAACAGGTCTGTCTATAGTTTCTACCCAGACTCAAGTCTTAGAGCCCTTGGAAACTTATAGTTCTTACTGGGTTTATCTCTAACAGCATCTCAAGTTATTCTCATTTCAGACAGATTTCCATAGTTCAGTCCTCCTGCATAGTTTAGTCACTTTGCCTAGAATAGTTTTCATTTCTATTTGGGTTATTGGGTTATAAGGTACTATTTGTCTTCATGTATATACTTTACTTCAGTTTTCTTTCTGCTGGTAGATTTATACTTCTACACATAGAATGATTTAACTAGTGTAATCATGTTTCCTGAGACTAACAACTCACACTCCTAGAAATTAACATTACAGCATTATCACACATCATCTTTACACTTCCGGGTATACTTTGTTTACCAGCTTGATAACAAGTATTATTCATTTTTAGGTACAACATTGCTATAATTAGCTATACAACACCTTAGCATGTGCTCATTACAATTCATTGTATGTCCTGTTTTAAAACATCTATAACAGACTAATTAGGATGACAAACATTTTGTTTGTTTATTGGAATTGACACATGTTTAGGTGGGGACTTGTTACTAGGTCTTACTACAGGAAAATCAGCTTTAGTGTTTGCATCTTGGCTTAATAGAACCTTTTTTCCTAAAGCAATCTATTATTTCAGAATAATTAAGTCATTCTGAAATATCCACTTTCTTAAGTGTTAAGGTAGTGCCCTTTTAAATGTATCTGCAGTTGGAATTTTCAGTTTTTTTACTTAATTCACATTAGGTTCTAGCCATAATCTCAAAATATGAATTAAGTGAAGAAAAGACGCCAGCACAAACCTGAAGATCTTCTGTGAGCAAACAACAATAACAGCAAAAAAGAACTCAGAAGACCACCACGACAGTAAAAATGATTTAATCCAGACAAGCGCCTTCACGTAGAACACGTATGCTTTCTCAAGTCCTCAATACAAAATAACACAACATCTCACATTTTATACTAGATCACATGCAATAAAAAGCTGATTAAAACAATTAAGACATAATTAAAACATTTAACATTAATTCAATTTATTTATTTATTTAAGGGGACGGGCAACTAACTCCGGTTTGATACACATGTAATTATTCAGCCCTGGGTATATGTGCACCTGTTACCTTAAGATCCATCCGTTCTACTTGATTATTATAGTTACCACCCCTTTTGTCATGAAAAACCATCTGTAAAACTATACAGGTAAAACCATGTGTAGAGAATTCCATTATATGTCTAGCTAAAGCATTCAGCTTATTTTTGTTCTTCACATCACACATATGCCAATAAACCCTATCCCTCAACTGTTTCTGAGTTTTGCCTACATAGAAACATTCACAGTTTTTACACTCCACCAAATAAACTAAATTGGTATTGTTACAAGTAGCATAGAACCTAGGTTCAAAAATGAAGGGTAGACATGGATGTTTAAACTCCTGTATTTTACAAATGTGGTCACACATTTTACAGTTCCTACAAGGAAAAGTTCCTAATTTATGTGTAGGAAGTGTTATTCTTTGCCTGTCATTACATAACAGCTATTTCAAGTTCCGATTGTTCTTATAAGTAAAACCCGGAGCTTGCCCTATAATATTAAGTGTTTCCTTATCACCAGTCAAAAAGTGCCAATTTCTTTTAATAATATCGCACATTCTATTGTTGTTACTAGCATATTTAGTTACAATGCATACTTTGTTTCTTTTCTTGACTAATCGTCCCTTATGGACAACCTCCATACGATCAATACGACCATTATTCTGTATAACAGTATCTCTAATATTTTGAAAGGTAGACATCCCATAACCTCTTCCTATAAACATTTCTTGTAAGTGATCTATCTCATTCCTTTTATCAATGGCTGTATTACAGATATTATTGACTCTATGTAACTGTCCTTTAATAATGTTAGGAAAAATATGCCTGGGATGCATACTACCGTGTTCCAACAGGCTAGTCTTCCAACACGATTTACAAAACAATTTAGTATTAATGGCTCCTGCGTCATCTCCATATAATGAAACATCTAAAAAATCTATAGAATTGAGAGAGTATGATACTGTAAACTTCAAAAAGTCTGTTGTCTGTCCTAGATATTTGACAAAATCAAGTAAGGGTTGTAGCCGTCCATCCTACAACAAAAAATGCCATCAACAAAATGCCTGTACAATTTTATATGCATACTAGATGTGGTATTAAACAAATGTTTATTCTCCCAATAATAAACTGTTAGATTCACATAGGAATTTGCACAGGGGGTGCCCATGGCAACCCCCCACTTTTGCAAATTGATAACATCTTCATATATAAAAACATTCTTAGATAAAATTAGATCCAACAATGCACCAATCAGTATAATTTCATTTGTACTCCTAGTCCCTATATCATTCATTACATCTCTTATTGCTTCTATGCTGTAGGCATTAGGTATACAGGTAAACAGACTTTGTACATCTAGGGTAACCATGTAGCAGTTTCTAAAATCTAATCGTTCACTATATTCCCTTAGATCTTTCAGGAATTGGGACGTGTCCTTTAAAATGGTTGGAATCTTATTAACCAGTTGCCCTAATTTACTCTCCA
>NC_056741.1:355334150-355431650 GCF_019279795.1 Protopterus annectens
ATTTGTTTTTTGTTTTTTTTTTCTGTTTGTGAAGGAATAATATAATGCTTCATAAACAGCCTATTGCCTATCCTGCCATTTACCATTATTGACCTAATGTTTACTGGCACGGCTACCCATCCGGCAGTTTAAATGATTGCCCGAGATGATTGTCACTGTTGAAGTGACACACTGACCCCATGGGAAAAATGGGAAAAAAGGAGTTGAGGATGAATGGATGGATGGAAGGTTTACTGTAGCCACAGTATACTTCAGGAATGTGAACTATAAAAATTAACATGAATGTCTTTTATGAAATTCCTTGAAAGCTATTAATTATTTTGCTAACTCAGATGTCAAACCATGCTTCTTCAGGTAGCAGTCTGGTTACCACATCTAATAATCAGCTACCTGTATAGCTGTGGCTATTTATGAAACCAACAGCATGTGTATATTTATTGCCATTCATGATTTTGCATGCCTGTTTTTTTTGGAGATAAGCATCAGAAAACTGGAAACATCTTTAGGTACCTGCCATACAAAGCAGAATGTTGAAGAGCATCAAGTGGATGATGGGTGTACAGATAAAGATATTCAACTGCCCTTCTGAAACTGACCAAGTATGGCAGATTCCTATTTTGAGACAATGTCTACTCTTTGACATTGGAGGGGCAACCCCATTTTTAGGAAATCCAGCTTCTGAGAATCAAAAGATGATACATAAAAGAAGAGCTGGATCCAACACTATGTAAGGTAAAATGAACCTTCCAGCCCATATGGGACTGATACAGTCACCTAGGCACTGCTGGTTGGGAGGGGCCCACTGGCCAGGGGGGCTGCCACAACATTTACTTTTTAGTTAAAAAAAATTATGTGTTCTTTAAAGGCATTCATCTTTATCGTTTCATAGGTTCATGGGTGTGTACTAGGCTAATGTCCTCATAGCCTTTACAAGCCTAGCCCATAGGATTACCCTGGCATTGTGACACGACCTTAGTTGCCAGTGCCTTTGTCGAGTAGAGCCACTAGAATGATCCCCGGGGTGAATTTTCTATTTCCCATCCACTCATCAAGATTTCTCTTGAAGATGGCCAGTGAGGTGCTCTGCTTGACATGCATGGGAAGTCTATTCCATAGCATGGGCAGTCTCTGGGTTATGAACCTGTCTCTCCAGCATGTTCTGCTGATTGTGGTAATGAGGCTGAGGTCTCTGGAGCATGTGGTGTGGAGGGATTGGGATTTCTTTAGATGTAGAATTTCTAACAGAGCTGGGTCAAGCAAGATGGCCTCTAAGTAAGCGATATGAGACAGAGAATAGTTGGAGTTTTTTTGAGTCTGTCCATATAGGACAATTGTTTAAGGTCTAGGATCCTCTTTGTGAGGTACTTTTGCGGCCTCTCCAGTTGCTGCAGGTGTCTAGTGAGGTACATGCCAAATCGGGCATTGTACTCGATGATTGGCCTAATGAGGGAAGAGTAGAGAGAGACAATGACCCATTTTTTCCTGGATGCAAAACCCTTAGTAATGAGATGTGCCGCATAGAAGGACTTTCTGACCACAGTGGCAATGTGGTGATCAAAAGAGAGGTTGCTGTCAACCTGTGTTCCCAGATCTCTTATAACACCTTCTGTGTTCAATGGACTACCATCAATGTGGTAATTCAAGGGAACTGGGTTTTTCTCAAGGGGGATGATGACACATCTTTTGGCATTGAGCTTAAGGCCATGATTCAGACACCAGTCATTGGTCTCAGTGAGGCCTTTCTGTAGGATGTCAACATCACTTGGGGAGTTAATAACAGCTCCCAACTTGCAATCATCTGTGAGAGTCCCTTCATGTTGGCCTGGACTTTAGAGACGTAGATACCAAACATGAGAGGACCCAGGACCGAACTCTATGGGACTCCACTCATGACTGGTCGGCAGTCTGACTTGGAGTCAGCTACTTTCACACTGTGGGTTCTATCTGTGAGCCATTTTGCAACCCACCTAGTGATATATGGGTTGATGCCTAGCTTAGTGAGTTTTTCTTTGATTCCTAAGTGGGGAATGGTATCAAAGGCCTTGGCCAGATTAAGGTAAGCTGCATGAACCACCTTACCTTCATCCACAGCTCTGTTGACTGACTCAAAGAAATCGACCAAGTTGATCAGGCATGATCTACAGTTCACAAAACCAAACTGTGTAGGATCCAGAGTTTGGAGATTCCCTATATCCTTGTTTATTAGGTCCATGATGATGCTTCACATATCAGACTCATCAGGCTAATGGGGCGATAGTTCCTAGGGTCTGTAGCCGCTCCTCCTTTGTGGAGATGGATGATTGTAGCAGTGCGCAATTCGGTAGGGACAAAGCCTGAGGTGAGGCTGTGATTGAACAGGGCAAACAAGTGAGGTGCCAGTTCACTCTGTAGTTCATGTAGAACACAGCCAGGGATATTGTCAGGTCCCATAGAAGCTATATTCTTGGCCTTGGACAGTGCTGTTTTAACCTGTGCAGCATTAGTACTGGATGCGTGGAAATCTACTGGTATTGTGATTGGTCCTTGGGGGGGGGGATAAAGTTGGCATGGAATCTGTCAGGCAGTATATTGGCAATATTTGTTGAAGAATGTCTTCTCCATGCATTGCAGATTTACATTCCGTATTGTGTCGGCATACACCTTCTGTTGATTACTTCTTGTATTCTGTGTCCATGTATGGAATTTAAACAGACATTCCTGCTGCCTTCTGTCCACAGAATAAAACACAAACATTATCAGTAAGGTGCTTTACTTCTGGAACTCGTGTGTGTGTGTGTGTGTGTGTGTGTGTGTGTGTGTGTGTGTGCATGCATGAAAAGCCCTAGTTAGGAATGGCAGGTTAATTAATTTACTTAGGCTCAAACTGTGTACCTTGGCTACAGGAGACAAGAGCTTGGATCCTCTACTCCAACTACCAGACTATGGGTTTCATTGCATTTTCAAGGAATTATGAGTTTCAGTGCAGTTTCAAGGAATTGTGAGATTTAGTGTATTTTGTCAATAAGGTCCGCAGTGGTGGTGCTGCAGTAGCGTTTTCACCTCACAGTAAGACGCTGTCCAGTTCGATTCACAGCTAGAGCATCTTCTGCATGGAGACATGCGTGAATGGGCGTACCTTCATTGAAGGTTGTGCGTCAGGGCTGGTAACTCGGCAAGTAAAAATCAACTACCAATCATTAGGAGATCGGAGTTCCGCTATGGCGACTCCTAACCGGGAAAAGCCGAAAGACAAACTGTATTTTGTCAATGAACTGTGAGCTTTAGTGCATTTTCAAGGAACAGTGAGTTTCAAGGGGGAGAGAAGTTTACTGCTGCTCATGATAAGAATGTTTTCAATGTGTAAATGCTTTGTTCAACAAATGGTTATTACTGCTTGTGCTAGAGACTTTGAAAGCAGTGTTAGTAGTATAACAGGTAGCATACTTGTTTTTGATGCAGACGGCTGTGGGTTCTACTGCCACACCACGTAGATGGATTGCTGATACTATGTTGTACTTCAAAGGGAGGGGTGCTGCAGTCCTGAGTGTGTCCTCCTTTGGATGAAATGCCTTGTAACTATGAACCTGTTGTTGGTTTGCTATCCATCCCCTATTGCAATATTACCAGCTTATCACTTATTTTAATGTAATACAGGCAATTTATTCTTCAAGGCCAGCAGACACTGAATTTGTAGATGAAGCACTGAAATGTAAATGTGTTTGCTTGTAGCGACCTCTTCATTTAGTTACAAATCTCTTTAATGTGGAATTATTCACATAACTTTTACTTCTGTAAAGATTGTGCATATTGACTGAAATTGGTGGATTATAATGGCAAAAGATTGAGTGGCCTTTTATGGTTGAAATCTTCTGAAATGGGCAGTTTTGTCATTATTGGCTCATAAGTTTTGCTTTACTGCTTACTGGAAAAACGTTCAAACCTACAAATTTAAAACTCACTCTGACAAGTGGTGCTGTATTATTCAAGGAATATAATGTAATACAATCAGGAAAGTGAATCAAAAAACACATGTATGTATGCTGGTCCTAAAAAGTGTACAAAGGGCTTATGGTTTGAAAACAGCTCAAAGGTAAACAATCTGCCACTGGCCAGATGCATTTTATTTGAATGCGGGTTTGAATGCTGTTTCAATGAATGTGAGTTTCGAGGGCAGAGAAGTTTACTATTAGTGTTAAGTTTGTTTTCATTGTGAGACTGTATTATTTTGTTCAGCAAATGTCTACCAGTGTTTGTGCTATAAAATTTTAAATAAAAAAATAAATTAAATATCTCTAATCGTTATAGAAGTAAAGAAGAAATGATATGCACACTGAAATGGCTGTGGGGGAGGAGGTGCCTGATCCATTACCCTGCCTGGGGCCCCATGTCACCATGACAAAGTTCTACAGAAAAGGTCCCTGCATCTACAGTTCCAGTCTTTGAGTCTGACATTAGATGCCTACTTTTTTCTGACCTTGTCAGAGCCTCCTTTTCCTGTGGGTAAGTGCTTCAGTCTTGTCTGTTATCAAAGTTCACTCAGTTCTGATAAACAGGGGGATTTACGCAATCAGGGAGGATATTTCTATTCATTTCACACCCAGAATACTGTACAACCAAAAATAAAATGTGTTAATATCACAAAACAGAAATACATTTCTGTGACTTTGTGCATATCACAAACAAAAAACAGAAATGCATTTCTGGGACTTTTGCTTCTATAGGGTATAGAAGGGACTTTTATCATTTTAGATTCATCATTCAGAATTTCAGATGTGGAATGTTTACTTCTAATTCCTGCTGTCTTTGGATGACCCATCATGTGTGAATGCTTCCAGAAAGCAAAAACTGATTAACAGTCAGTAACAGTCTTAACCTTTGAGGTCATTGGCAAGACCATTACTGGGTTATCTAGTAATTATACGCTAACTATTTTTGGAAGTAGCAGTCATTATGGTAATTTTACTGGGAAAAGCAGTAGTTTAATGGACAACATAAAGGTTCAGATATGCTAGTCTGTTACCAGCAGTTTCTAGACAAGGAGCCTAGCGGTCACTGTCAGTTATGATCTCAGTGCGAGTATTATTTGATACCCGGTATAATGTATTTTTAGAAGTAATGAAGCAAATTCCACTTGAAGGAATTACATAGCTTAATTTTTTTATTTTTTACTTTTGTGCTACATGTATTTAATACTGCTTTTTGCCACAATGGCATGGAAGTTGAGTTATAAGGAAGAAATGTAAAAAGACTGATAAAAATGGCAGCTGCATTTCATCTTCTGAGGTTGAGATATTACCTACGTAAGAAATACTCCAGTCTGTTAATTTCCTCTCTGAAGTAATGACTTTAACCGTATCTTAACTAGTGTTACAACACATGACTTATAAAAATCAACTTACTCTTCAAATGTTGGAGCGTTAATTTTTGCAATCCAAGCATTTATGCAGCTTCATTGGAGTCACTTCATGTTTGACTAAGGCTAGTCAACAGAAGGGATCCAGTGTCTAATCACAGCTTTTACTGATATGACTGATTTTAACTATTCCTTTTCAAGTAAGAGTTTTATATATTTGTGATAACACTCCTGCTTTCAGTAATTCTTACCCAATGTAATATCTTCGCTCATCAGATCTGGGCATAAGGTATTATTACTTGAAATAAAAATGAAATCTGGGGATCCAATGAAACCAAAAACCTTTAAGAACTATTCCAAGGCTAAACATTCTATACTAAGCAATGCCTTGGCTAAATTCCAAGAACCTCCAAACCTAGTAAACATCATAGCAAACAGTGAGCTATTTACAAAATCTCTGTACACCTATATTAATAGCTGTAATGGTGTGAGCTGTGCCCATTCATATTAAGAATGAGACAAACTTAAAACAGAACCATCCTGATGGGATCACAATATCAATCGGTTATTTAACAAAAGAAAAAACTTTTGGTCAAGCATTGGAGGAACAAAGCCATACATACTAAAAGTCCCCTGACCAATCTAAATAGGCAGCTAATAGGGTTAATTAATACTTCAAAGGCTAAATTTGAAGAAAAAATAGGTTATCCGGCAAAGGAACCACAAAGCTTTCTACAGCTATGTATGTAACATTAAAGGAAATACACAACAATGTGCAGAACTTATTGTAAATGGCATCACCTACAATGACCCAGAGGCCATTGCCAACCTTTTGACTGACAGGTTCAGCTCAACCCCCGATAGTCTGAAGGAAATACTATATAATACAATCCCTCCCAAACATTACTAGGGAACAGGTCATCAGTGCACTTTCCAAGGCCAAAAACACTGCATAGATAGGCCCCTATAACATTTTGGGATGTTTAATAAATAGCATGAAACATGACCTCTCTGTTTCACTTGAATCACTTTGCAACTGGAGCCTTTAGGTTTTGTGCCCAAGGAATGGAAGATGGCTACAGTCATTCCCCTGTACAAAGGAGGTTCAACCACTGATCTGGGTAATTACAGGCAGTAAGTCTTACCAGCCTCATATGTAAGACAGTGAAAAGAATCATCATGGATATGATAAATGAGAATATAGGTAACCTGCAAACACTGGAACCATCACAGTTCAGCAGCTGAGGCCACTTCCACCAAGAAGCAAGTCACTAGCTGAGTCTCCCAGGGCTCGGTATTATACCTGCTCCTTTTTGGCATCTATTTCCCTGAAATGGAAGCAAATGCCAAAGTCTCATGGATGACTAAGTTTGCAGATGATTGCAAGTTGGGGGTTATCATCAACTCCCCTGCAAACATTAGTTTTCTTAACAAAGGTCTATCTCTGACTAACAAATGGTGCCAAAGCCATGGTCTTAAACTCAATGCTAAGAAATGCATAATTGTACCCTTTGGGAAGTCAACCACCCCAGCTAGTTACCATGTTGATAAAAGACCCCTAAGAGTTGACCCAGTGGTCACAGATCTGGGTACACACATAGACAGTAGCCTTACCTTCGACCACCATGTGGCCACAGTGTTGAGGAAATCCTTTTATATTGCACAACTTATAAGTAAAGGCATGGCATCTAGGTTCAAAGATGTTGTTATGCCACTGTACACCCTTACTAGACCAATCACTGAGTACAATAATCCCTTTGGTATGTACCCGACTGGGCATATGCAGCAATTAGAGCGACCTCGGAGATTCCTTACAAAAAGAATACAAGGTGAAACAAACCTGCCTTATGTAGAGCACCTTTAAAACTCTTTCCCTCTTCTCAGTCTCCTATAGATTGCTGAGGGGTGATTTATGCCTGGCTTACAAGGCATCCGCAAACCCCACAGTTATGATTCTCCTACATATTTGTAAGTCAAAGAGCACCAGAAATACAAGGTATAGGGACCTGAATGTTTGTCTGTGACTTAAACAGAACATGCTGGAGAGACAAATATGTATCCCAGAGACTGCCCCCTCCTATGGAACAGACTTTCTATCCATGTGAAGTTGAGTTTGTTTATTACCCACTTAAAGTGCAACCTAGACCAGTGGATGGGGAATAGGAACTTTACACTCAACCTGCCACCCATGTCCCCTATGGACAGAAGTAGTTTATAAATGCATGGCCTTCAATATCCTATTTGGGTCATCGTCATCATCAGTCCCCATTTTCACATTTTTCTACATGGGGTCGGGGTATAATGTTAACTGTCACCAGCTGTCTCGATTCAGTGCCACACTCCTGCCTTCTTCAACACTCATGCCTGACTGTCACAGATCTTCTTTCACATGATCCATCCACCTCTTTGCTGGATATCCTTGCTTCCTCTTACCTTCTTCCTGTCTGTCCCAAATCTTCCTCACCAGATTGTCTTCTGCTTTTTTGCACGTGTCCAAACCAATGTAATCTGTTCTCTTTGATCTTTTCTGCAATTGGAGCTACTTTGGCTTCTACTCTTATGTCCTCATTTTTTTGTCTGTCCTACATGTGCATCCTACCACCAATCTCAGGCACTTCATTTCCATCATCTCTAGCTTCTTCAACTGTTCTGCCTTTACTGCCCAGGTTTCTGTACCATACAGTAGTACTGGTCACACCATTGTCTTGTACACCTTACATTTCAGCTTCTTTGGCATTCTTCTGTCATAGGCTGCAGTCCCTCTGATTCTAGCTTTGACCTTTTCATTCAGACTACCCTTCTCCTCAGCCACCCTTCCCAGATACTTGAAGCAGTTTATCTGTTTCACTATCTTCCCTTCTATCTCTATTGTCAACTTCTTCTGATTTCCACATTTTGCTGCCATTACCACTGTCTTATCTGTGCTTAGTTTCAGGACATCCTTATTCTTTTGGGAAAACTTATATAGGCTTAGGTAGGCACCCTGGGTTGTTAGCCTAGTAACAGTGTATGACTCTATAATGTTTTAATATACATGGAATTTGCTAATAATTAGTATGGGTTGTAAGCAATACATTGTCAGAGGGAGATTAATCTGTAATTAGATAAGATACATTGACTCTCAATACAGGACTGCTTCCATCTTGCCTGATAAACCACATTCAGCCGTGGGAAGTATGATCATCCAGTGGACAAAATCTCTCTCGCAGAACTCCAAGGTTCTGATAAACAGTTGCTGAATGAGTGAAGCTTTCATGTCCTCCCCATATGTATATGGGTTTTCTCCAGGTACTCTATTTTTCTACCACACTCCATAAACATGTTGACTGATTGGTTACTCCAATTATCCATATACCTTGCATCTATCCTAGTTGGTATGTACCTGGCTGTGGTCAAGATAGTCCATGTTGAGCAGTTCACTTAGTTAACAAATAAATAAAAAAATAGGTTTTAAAAATTAAGTCAAACTAAATCAAGGCAGAGAAATAGCATACACGAGACAGGAACCATAGGTGTAGGCTGCAAATCAAACTTTTGGTTTTATTGATGTAAGGAAGGTATGGTAACATTTGATGTTTATGTCTCAGCATATTGGGTTCTTTGACAGTGTCACAGCTCAGAACAGTCTAACTGAATATATAGCTGTACTTAGCAAGACTTAATCCTGGTATGATGTTTAAAGAATACTATTGACCCAGTACAAATATGCAGTCAATTTATGACTTGATGATTTTTCCACTATGATTTCTTGATTTACACTTGGATGAAGCTGCAACTGGATGAGCACAACAGACTGAAGCTTCAACTGGATGAAAAAAATGCATTTTTTACAGTGGAGCTTGGCTTACTGTATCTCCTGTGCAGTGTTGGCCTTATGAGAAATGGCACCTAGGTGAAGATCTTCATGGCAGCCCCTGCAGTCTACTGCTCCCACCAATACATCACCAAGTGTCTTCACCTCCATGTTTCCCCCCACCAGAGTCTGTCCACATCATCCAGATTACATTCTTATACCTTTTCTCCTATTTTATCTTACTATTCAGCTTTTACTTGCATCCTTTAAACACACCCTAACTGGGACAGACAACATTGTGGTTAGTAACTGTGTAGGACATAAATTAAGCTGAGGGTCTGTGGGCTGCTAGGCTGCTGGAAGCTATGGGCTATCTAGGTGTACAAGGTGCATCTTAGATTTTTTTTCTAACCTTTTTGATCCAATGATGGCATGAAAAAAATCATGACTAAGGAATGAAATTCAGTTTTACTCTTCAGCTTTGCTTTTTTTCAGCATTCTTTCAATGCGCCCTAACTGGAAAAAAGTGCAATGTAATAACTGTGGAGGAAATATCTGAATTAAGTTGGGAAACTAGGGACCACTTGGAACTCAGAAACCATGTGGCTGTAGATGTTTAAAGGTGCATTATAGCCTCCCATAAGCCATGGAGTATTACTGCATTTCAGAGTTATTTTCCAACCTTTTCAACCAGTGATGACCTGAACAAAAACATGAGCAAAGGATAAAATTCAGTCTAATTTTTTTTCAAAAAGCTGAGTCTGACAAAATAATTGTTCAGAATAAACTGAAAAGACAGAGTGCGAGGATACGTAAATCATATCTGGGAATAGTGGCTGCCCCCCCCCCCCCCCAAAAAAAAGGCTGTGATGATGGTACAAATGACTGCTGTCATATTTCAAGAGATTGCTATCAGGCATATACACAGCTTGCCTTCTCACTTTTACCACCAAAAGACAGCTGTCTTCTGTGTACCACTTTGATGCCAGACTAGGATGAAACTGAAAGACAGATAGAACACAGTAATATGAATTCAAGCTGCTTCTATCAGATGCATACAGTAACCTTCCTTAACCCTACCTCAAAAAATAACTACCTGTATATGTTTCTGATGTTTGGTTATAAGGAAAGTAAAAATATAATGATCACAGTAATGTATTCCAGTCCTTTACAGACCATTGCCCCTAGCCAAATTATAGAGACCTATAAATACCAATCAGGTTTGTGAAGAAAGTTGATGAAATAATGATTGCACACCTCTGTCCAGGGCCAGTTTTAGACTATATGAGGTTCAAGGCAGAGGCCAGTACTAAGCCTGTGCCAAAAACAGCTTATACAACATGGGCTGTTTTAGTCAAGATGATATAGCCAGTTTTAGACTAGATGAGGTTCAGGACAGAGGACCACACTAAGCTTTGTCAAAACCTACTTGTACAGTCCAAGGTTGTGGGGGATGCCAGGCCCCTACAAGCTCTGAGGCCTTGCATGTTCTGTGATGCATTCCGTGCCTTATTTTTGAAAGATGATGACTTATTAACTGTTTTTTTTTTGCTTTTGTTTTGTACTGCTGCTTAGAAGAGTTAAGTATGGTGCATGTCCCCAGATAAAATTCAGTTTTTTATTTTTACAGCAAGCTATATTGACCTCTCACACAGAGGCACACACACACACACACACACACACACACACACACACACACACACACACACACACACACACACACACACACACACTTGGAAAAGGGTGAATTCTGGAAGTATTCTAGATCCAGTACAGTATACACACTACAGACTAGATTCCTTCTCTAGGTCTGGAACAGATTTTGCTAGGACCATTCTCCAGGGGCTTCTGGGCCCTCATTATTTCTCCTCCCAGTCTGTAGAAGCTATGTTTGTCTACCCATAGAGTTAAGGTTACTGTATAGAGATTAAATGATGGACATATTACAGTTGTATACGTAAACTTATCATAACACTAAATGTTTGAATGATCACTGTTCAGTAGATGCACCTTCCCTTACTGTTTTATGTTTTTGTTGCTGTGTGAGGACTTTCATTTGATTTACTTAACAATGATGTCTTGCAAGTTTCTAGCCTCCCTCCCTTAGTTTCCATGAATGTTCTGAAGGGCCTAGTGCCCAGACTGTTGGTTTTCTTCAGTTCTGCTCAAGCTGTTAATGGTTTGGGTGCATGGAAGGTGCCCTTAGGCTCTGAAAGCTGTCTGGCTGTTATATCTTATGCAAGATCTACCTCCTATAACTAAGGTTACTGCAGAAAGAAATGTTTCAACATCTACTGTTATGGTATGTTTACTTACACAACTGTACTGTACTATATTTTCTGTATTTTTTATATTTCTATTTTCTTTGTGAAATGTATTGTATTTTACCTGAGCTGAGCCTGTAATTGGTTAATATTGATCAGTGCACCTACCTTGATAAACAAATATAAATAAAATAAAATACTTGATTTTTTTGAAAGGGGATGTTCTACAATGTGTGACTATTCTAGAAATCATGCTGCTATACTAAAATTATATTATTTTTACTACAAGTATAGAACTTAATAACATTTAATACAGGAAAATGAAGAACAGTCCCCATTACATTCTTGAAAAAAAATATTGATAGAGAGCTTACATAACATAAATCATCTATTCTGCTTGGGCTGTACATATGTATTCTCCCAGTAATCACCTAGAAATTCTGGAATTTGCAGTTTTTTTTTTGCAGATACAAATTCTGGATGAGATGGGATGAGATGAAATGATATGTTGCCATCAAATTTTTATACAGTTTTCATTAAAAAAGCTATGGATCACAATTCTGACTGAGCCTACATTAGTATATGCCAAATACTTGCACGATACAACTCCTCTTTGTTTGTAACTAGAAACCTGAAAGTGTTAGATCAGCAGAAACAGTATAACACTGATCACAATTACATGTTCTTTGGCATTTATTTATTGGTTTCTTATATGTTTGTTTACTAAGTGGCTTATACCCCACAGACAATTTTCAGCTACACTCTAGTCCAACAACATAAAGACAATACTGACAGTAATATCTGGCACATATGCACTGCAAAATGTTGATAACTCACATCTGTTTAACACTGTAGCAAAATATTATATGAAACAGATAAATACAGCAAGGTAGATGAAACATTAAACATTTTCAGCATTCATTACAACCAGACATACATCAAGCATTTAAAACATTTAACTATATTTCAAAATCAAGTACTGCTGTTTGATTAATTAGAAGAATTTATGTTCCTGAAGCAACAAATAAAAAGGTTACTTAATGTAGGTGATCATAGACTGAGACAGGAGCTGGATGAAGACACACTTCACCTGCTAGAATTACTAGTCTAGACTATAGCATTGCCAGCTTTCTCTGAAACACTTGTCATCATAACAACCATTACATGCTCAACAAGCGTTTCCATAAATCAACAACAATTCTGTTCACTTCTGACAGATCACAGCAATGTAGGAGGTTGGAGATGTTTTATAAAGGATATTTTTTCTAGTAACTAAGTTAAAGTTGGGTCAGAACTGTGGCTTCTTGACTGTGTGATCTAAGGTTGTAAATGTATGTCTTTATATTCAGTTTGCTTGGTAAAGGTGATCGGTATTTGATGTTTTGTATAAATAGAGTTAAAGTAGCAGAGTTACTCTAGCTGTAACTGGGAGTCAGTTAGCCTCAGTCAATGTACTTTGGTGGTCTTCACATTTACCTCAGAATGCGATGAATCTGTTTTATTTATAGCACTTTGGATGATCTTAGTATTATGGGATGAGTTGTGGACTATAACTAGATCACTTTATTTATATTTAGCTGTTAACAGGTTAATTCCTGGTTTCTAGGTTTAAAAAATTATACTGGCAATAATGGTCTGTATTCACTACATGAATGAGAAGCAATAAAAGTCACAAGGTCCAAGCTGCAGTTTAACACTGCAGTGGAAATACCATAGCATCCACTATTCCAATTATCTTGGCACACTATATTTTTGATGTTCTGTCTCATTTGTCCAAAAAACAAAACACTGCTATTACTTAATCAGCATGTTGCACTTATACGTGTGCAAGTCATCACTAAAATAGTCTTGGACTTAGCCTCCTGAAATAGGAGGGCATTAGAATCTCACATCTGGATGTAGATAACCACTGCAAGTAGCTGATCACCAGACTTTCTTTCTACCATCCACTTGGCTACAGAGCATTCCCAGTCAGCACTGAGGGTTTTCAAGTTTCTTAAGGCAGAGTTTGATAAAACAGAGTAGGGTAGTGCCTTAGAAAAAAACATGAGCTAATAGATGTGTCACTGCTAGTTGAAGAACATTGTAGAAGCTTCAGATTTCCCATCTCAGAAGTAACAAAAAATAAAGAAACTAAAACACTGCTGGTACTTGCTTATTAAAACAACCAGGAGAAAAGGACTGTTAGTATAAGCAGAAGTGCCTTCTAATGGCTCTTCCTGTATTCAAAGGATGAATAAAGACATACCTAAAGCACATTTAATAACATTTTATTTTAACAAGTAAAACAGCAGTGAAAAATAATGACAGCAGCATACAGCAACAGTGCATTAATGCAACAAAGAGACAAATGTTTCAGACTATGTATGGCTGCGTAAATCTAGCAAATGAAAACAATTACACAATGGTTTCTTCTGTAAGCCAAGTTTTCGACAGATGCTGAAGAAAGACAAAAATGCTGTGTTAAGTGTACCTTACATCCCTAACCAAATCATCATGTCAGTGTGCCTGACTTACAAGGTGGCCTGGTAAAATGGTACTGATGGTGACATTACTCTGGTTTTGCCAGCCCACTCATGCAGGCCTTTATATATACAGCAGTGTACTATCAGATCGCTAAAAGTGTTTCATGATGTGAAAATGAAGAAGAGAAAACCTTACAAGCTACTAACCTTCAGATCCTGGCAGAGCAAATATTACTTCTTGTAGCAGCAAAACAGCAGAGATCCACATTTTCTGGCATTCATAAAACAAGTCAAATGGTTTCACCTAACCCACTAATTACTCTATTTCTCATGGCTAAAAATACTGCTGTCATTTCAGCCTTGGTGCCTCTTAGGTGGTTTACCATTTTAAAAGCAGCAGCAACATTCACATCCAAAGTGTACGGAATACTATGTCAAAAATCTTGGGAAAGGAAGAATTTAAAAAGTTTGCATTCTCCAGGTTTACCGAGCCATACATATGACTCTGAAACATTTCTCTCCTGGTTGTGTTAATACGTAAGCACCACTGTTGTTCTCAAACAGCCAGGTAGAAAATATGTTGAGAAAAAATTACAACATTTAAGACATACAAAGAAGGAGAAGGGTGATGAGACAGAAAAGAAGTAGTATTTAAGCAGGATGAAGCTGGAAATGCAGTGAGAAATTCAACAGTTCCAAACTGAGGGAAATATGGCACATTCATTCTGCAAAGGGGATAAAACCTTGTAGAGCTGTTTAGTACTAGGAGGTTAAGGATGTATATGGCTGAATATAAGCAAATACAATTCCATTTTATAACACAAAACATTTGGTAACCAGCTTATTAAATCAAAATAAAGCTAGTTTATTAGATCAAAAAGTAGATCTAGCCTTCTTGGAGTGGTCTTTACCCTCTCTATCCCATTTACTAATTATCTCTGAAGTTACTGCACCTCAAGAAAAAAGTTATTTCCTCTGCAAGGACCCCAATCAAGAGAAGTACATGTTTACATTCTGTACTCTTCAAAGTTGGAACTATAACAAAGAATGACTATCACTGACTCTTTTTATCTATTTATTTATCTATCCTTTTTTGTCCAAGTTTGCCAAACTAGGCTCATAGCCTCTTTTCAGGAGACACCCAAGATGGTATTTATACTACTAGGGGAAATTTGACCAAAGCATTGGGGAACTTACCCTACTCAACAGGCAGAAAGAACAGAGATGAATACAGGTGTGTTTTCTGAGGATCTACAGGATTCTGAGGAGCTATTTCAGCAAAATTTGTTTGTTTCATCTGAAGCAAACATTCAAAACAAAGATGGATATTGTATTGCAACCTTTCAGTCAGGAGGGTTGCGGGATGATATTTTGGGTGAATTGTTGTGGCAGAGTGAACTGGAGAGGGGAAAAGCTATTTCATGGGGGTGAAATCATGGACAAAATCCAATGTAAGGAATCATAAGCCATTTTTAAAGAAGATTGACAGAAAAAGAAATCATATGCTGAGACTGTTAAGGAAACTGCAGGGAAGGCAATAGGAGGTGAACACAGGAAAGACAATGTCAACAATGAAATGAAATTCATGATAAAAACTGAGAATAAACAGGAAAAAGAAATGGGCACGAATGACACTTAGGATAATTTAATGGTCCCATTGGGAATGAAGGCTCATGAGGTAGGAGTTTTAATTCTTATTCATAAAGAGACATTTTTGACGTTATTTTTAGACTGGTTTTGCTCTGGAAAATTTTGGGGGGAGTATAAAAAAGAACTGTAATCCCTAGAACTTTCATTTAGTTAAAGCATTTTGCAGAGAAACAAAATGAAAATACATGTTCAATTTTGAACTGAAGTTGAAAAAAAAGACTTTAAAAAGACGTTTAAGAAAACTTTGTAAAGACGTAATGGACATTAGCAAAGTGTATGATAACAGAGGATTATGGACTGATGGATGGAACTGTCATATTGTACTGAAAATGGAGAAAGAAAAAAATGTTCATATCCCTAGTATGATAAATGTAGAAGGTAAAAGGGGAATTGTAAAATATTGGGGACAACATAAAACATTTTTTTCCTGTGGAAAAGATGATAATTTGATGTATAACATTTCTTCTTAATACAGTGAATTTTGTGGGGAAACAGGTCATGATACAAAAAATGTGTGAATTGAAATGTTATAAATGTAACACAATTTAACATTTCTGGATAGATTGTAATCTAGAGAAACAGAATGAAAGAGATGAAAACAAAAGTGAGGACAATATACAAAGAGAAGAAACAGTCCCAACAAAAGATAAAGAGTAAGCAGAGAAGCAAGATCATGGTAAAAAATAAAGATAGGGATAAAGAGAAAATGAAAGAGAAGATATTATAAATAAGGATCCAGAATAAGTGATGATAAAGATATAAAATGGAAAATAGAGAAAGGTAAAAAGAATTATATTTACAAAAGTGTAAGAGAGTTTAAATTGATAATTGTAAAAGAGTAAAACAGGAAATGGATAATGCAAATGAGATAAATACTTCAAATTTAAATAATGTTTGTTAAGCTGCAGCATAGACATAATGACAATTATAGAGTTCTTTCAGTAAAAAGTAAATAATAGGCATCCTAAACTCAAGTTATTAAGTGTGATGTCAAAGTACTAATACTGGAAGATGTAAGATTTTTGCTACAGGAAGAGAGATTGCAAACAAACTTTGGGGAGAAGATACACTATGGAACCTAGGAAAATAACTATGTTCTGTCATAATTGTACTTTGTAGGAAGTCAGAAAAAATGCTGAATATAAGATTGGTAATGATGGGAAGATCAACTATTGTAGATCTCAGATGGCATATTCAGGTATACAGAGTTATAACATTGTATGACTATGTTACAAGTAAAGAAAGGGAAAACTTGTTTCATAATATTTTGGATTATGTAGTGATTAATATGAAAATAATATTAATAGGAGCTTTTAATTGTGATTTTAGAGAAAAAGAAGAGAGGAAATGGTATAAAAGAAATTTTTTGAAGTTATAAAATGTGGTAATTTAAATATTTGAAATAATAATTTGTGGACATATAGTTGAGGTGTATTTATGAATGAAATAGATTATTTTATTATATCATAAGGTTTAAATATAGCTAAGGGACACACTTGCAATAGGTTTTTCAGATCACACAGAATATAGATAGAGTTACAAGAAAATATATTAGACTGGGAAAAGAAATAAAAAGAATAAATGAGAAATTATGGGATGAAAAAGGAAAGAAAATTAAGTATGCAGTTATGGAAAGATCACATTTCCACTAGAGTGTGTTATAAAACTGGTTTGAGCAGTAGCTTATTTTTTTAAAAAAGTATTAAATATTTTATTTAGAATGGCATTCAGATATAGGCAAAGCAGAAAAGACAAATTATCAAACAATGTGTATAAATGCGTTACAGGATTTGAAAAAGAATGATATAGAATATTATGCGATGCAGTGAAGCATTTATGAAAAAAATCAAATGGAATAGCTAGTCTCTATAGTGTAGGCATCAATGAATCTGGCCCCATATTTAGATATATCATTTCAACATAATGTTGTGATTGTATTGGTGTGAATGTAGTATTGTATTTAATATGATTCTGTATAATGTGAACCAATTCAATATACTAGAAAGAATTATTTTCTAATACTGCACTATCAAAGATGACACTTTTGTTTAGTTTACTTGTGATAATCTAAATTGTATCCTGTATTATATTGTATCAAGGGAGCTTTTCTACCTGGGCATTCATGGGGTTCTGCAACCAGTTGAACTTTCCCAGTCAACAAATGACAATAAATACATAAATAAATACATGCACACATACATAACTAACTAAACTATCAGTAAAACACAATAGCATCCCCACTGCATGTTTTTTCAGAAGATGAGATTTAAATATAGTTGAAAAACTAATGAACCAGATTTCTGAAATGGTCTAGTACCTTGCACCTCTCTTGTATAGGAGGAAGAGTGAATTTTCAAGTTTTTTTAGTACTTCTCTTCAGATGGTACAAACATAGTTGCTCTACAGAAAAAACTATATTTCAGGTTTTTTCATGAAATATAGGTACTTTTCCGTTAATGGGGCAACAGCTTATTTGGGTTGGTTTTACTGTTATTTTCCTTGTGGGAGTGCTAATCATTATCTGACATGTCAGTAATGCTTATTTCACAGTCCTGCTGTGGGGTTTTTCTTTTCTCTGACCATGTGTTGCTAACGGAAAAGTACCTCCAGTTTATAGAGAAAATGTCATACACTTAACACCGCCAACCAAAAAGGGAGCTTTGATGTTGGAAAAATCATTTCTGCTTTTTGGCAATGGTGCCTGTCAACACTGCTCTTGGTTCTTCAGTTTGTTTCAAATCCACTCTTCGTGGCCTCTCTGTACCCTTTTGGGTTTTCACTGAGTGATTCAGTAACATTACACATACCGACTTTGTGATGTATGCTAATCTGTGTCCCTTTCATTCTTGAAACTCATATGGGAATTCATTTATTTTCATTTGGAGGATGGGCTAATGGCATAAAGCTTTTCAGGGACTGTGATATATTACGGTATCAAACTGACACTACGGAATGGTCAAACCATTTATTGACAGCAGAGCATTTTGGGATTTGTTAACAGTCTGATCCAGTTTTTGGAACCTTGACAGGGAATAACTGGATTTTCATTTGCAGGAAAGGCTAAGGTGTTAGGACATTTCATTGGTTGTCATTTATTACGTTAAAATGAGTGCAAGTGAAATGTCTGAAGCAGGTGGTATAGAATTAAGTGGAGTTGGTGCGGATCTTTATGAGATTCTCTATGGCACAATGTAACTGTAACTGATAGCATTTTAAATGAGCATCGTGTTCTTTCATAATTGTTGATACCTGGTGGATAACAGATGCCAAATACTGCTTGTAAAAGTGCCTTATTTTCCCTATAAGGCTGTGCTATCTGGAGCTTAGAGCTTTGTGTTTTTTAGGCTGTTGTACTGCTATTGCCCCATTAATGAAAAATACCGACATATACTAGTGCAATAGAGCAAATCATCTAAGAAAATGAATGTGCCCTAGTGAAAGAACTACTTTTTACTTAAACTAGAATTGTTTGGCATGCCATGGTCTCACACTGCAGTCCACATATTTCATGTAGAATACATGTGTATAGAGCTTGTTTGTGTTTATCTTCATTACTTTTGTAGTCAAAGCATGACCTTGTGTAAAGAGGGACAAACAAGAGGTTTCATTATGAGTAGCCCCTTCTGAGTTAATGTTAACCATAGTTAATCATTATAAATATATATATTTTAGTATTTTTTATGCACAGTTGTTTACTGGG
This sequence comes from Protopterus annectens, assembly GCF_019279795.1. Taxonomy (NCBI): domain Eukaryota; kingdom Metazoa; phylum Chordata; order Ceratodontiformes; family Protopteridae; genus Protopterus; species Protopterus annectens. Next base: position 355,353,355 of record NC_056741.1, read on the forward strand.
GCTGTCCAGTCTGGCCAGAATCCCTTTCTCTGTGGATGTCTAGGGAGAAAAGCTACCTACGTATCTATAACAATTCAAAAATGAACAAGTACAATACTACACAATTTAAAAATAATAGTATAATATAATAAAGAATATACATGTATGACAGTTAAGTGCATGTTATTGCCGGCAAAGACTTCTTTATTAGTACCATGTCATTGCAATGAGACACACACCTGTGACAATAGGATTTAGTCTTCCCTGAGAAGCAGTACCTTTCAAAATGAGTTGTGTTTGGTTGTAATGAGTTCATACGAGGTCAAATTTATCACATTACAAATGAGTACATTTCAGTTTAATTATACTATGCCATTTACATTTATTGTAGCATTACATGTAAATGTCATTATAACAATAAATTATAATGTCAGAGAATGTAATTATTACGGATACAATAGTCAGCTAAAGAAAATATTCTCCTGGTCCCCTTCAATAAATGCATCACACCAAATGATGTTTGACAACCTTTATTAAACTTCCATAAACATAACTTTATTGACCAACAGTATTTATTAATCACAGCATAAACATCCATATATAACTAAGTAGGCAGAGTGACCTCGCTCACCCTGACCAAATAAGCAGCGTCCTTACCTCCACTCGCTTATTTTACTTATTAAGCAGCATCCCATCGCTCACTTTCATTTCCCACTTATTGAATTAAACCTCCAACCAAATAAGCAGCGTCCTTACCTCCAGTCGCTTAATTTACTTATCGAGCAGCATCCAACTGCTCACTCTTCTTTCCCAACTCATTGAAACAAACATCCAACACCAGACGGGAACAGAAGAGAGACAAACCTGCCCCTCTTCTCCTCCCACCTACTTATAAAATAACTATAATCCCCTGTTCCAAAAATGGGAGGGAGGGCTGGTATCAAGTTCATGCCAAAATGTGATTCCTTACCCAGTTACACTTGCATAAAACCAGTTAAGCCCCTGCCTACCCTTACCTCATTACCTCCCAATCTTCCTACATTCCCATTTAACCCTTTCATCCCCCTCCAATTAGTTTCCTTCCCCTACCCTCTTAATTCCCATTACTGTTTCTATCTGACTCCCACCTGAAAATGTCCCTGGACAGATTGATTTATTACCAAACCTCATTTGTCCCTGTCCCCTTCAATAAACACATTACACCAAATAACGTTTGACGACCTTTATTAAACTTCCATAAACATAACTTTATTGACCAATATTATTTATTAATTACAGCATAAACATTCATATAACTGTTAACTAGGAAAGCGTCCTTACTTCCACTCGTTTATGTTACTTATCAAGCAGTGTCCCATCACTCACTTTCATTTCCCACTTATTGAATTAAACCTCCAACCAAAAAAGTAGTGTCCTTACCTCTAGCTGCTTATTTTACTTATCAAGCTGCGTCCAACTGCTCACTCTCCTTTCCCAGTGCATTGAAATGAATATCCAGCACCAGAGGGGGAACAGAAGAGGGGCAAGCCTTCCCCTCTTTTCTGCACACCAGCCTGACCAGGCTGCCCCCCCTGCTCCTTCCTACTAAAACAGCCAACAAAATCTTCCAAAAAAACCTAACTGTACATTAAAAAGGGGTTATGCCAAACATCATTCGGTGTATTCCCTCCTCTCGAAACCAAACTGGATCCCCATCATCAACCTCCCAAATCCCATCATATAAAAACCCAAGTAGCCAATTGCCTAAGCAACTGAAATTGAATCAATGATTCCTCTCACATGCCAAAGTAATACCCATACCCTTGTATAACCTCTGTGAATTAAACAAATCTTCATTTATCCTAACTACCAACAGTAACTTTGTTTTTATTTCCAGGTCATTACCTGCCAAATTTACCACCAGATGTCTAAGATGCCTAATGTCACCCAAAACAAAGCAAGGTCAGTTTCATGCCATCATGCCTAACTGCAGCCTCCTTTTTCCATCCAATGGATATAATAATGACCAAAATGAAATTTTCTTTGTAATAGATCAAGCCATCTTACCAGCTATCCATTATAAGGCCAAAAAGCATTTACTGACTAACAAACCACCATTTTAATGACTTCAATACATCCATAAAGCAAATGCCACACAGACTGTAGCCCAATGAGCCTCCATTTACCATGCCAGCCCTCACAGCAAAACCTAACCAATGTCTATCAATCTTCACAAAATCAAACCTATCCCAGTCCTTCAATGCAGACTGCCACCCAGGATTTAGCAGATTGACATAATCCTGTCACCTCTGCAGCTATACTAATCGCAGCTAAATCCTCCTTGACCAACTGAACTGCCTAATCTTGTTCTTGAGCCTGAACCAAATAACTCAACAATCCTTCCCCAAACTCCTTCCCCCAGGCAGCTGCAACACAAATTTAACAAAGCTAGCAAAACCCTACCATATGTTTTCCTTATAAAAGCTGCCCCAGATTCCTACAGCAAGCATATAATCCTTGTAACACAACCTGCCATATCTCATGTAGCAGCACCAGCAACCGATAACATTGCCATATTAACCATTTGAAAATGAACCCTATTCTCCACAACTTCTTCTATTAAACCTATGATAGCTGAAGTGAAACTAACTCCAAAATTCAAACTCCTTCCCCAATCGTCCTGCCCTCCTGCTGGCCAACAAGCCATAAACCAATCCTCCCCCAAGTATGCCCCTAACCTAATACCTCCTGCCCCATTTGCAAACAAATGCAAATCCCCATGAACAACCCAATATGTCTGACAAAAGCTCAACAACATCCTTAATCTGCTTCTTGTCCTTGGATTTCCCCCTTAAAGCTTTTTCTTTCAACGTGTTACCTTTGCATCCAGTAAAGAAAAAAACATGGACTACATCTGCTAGATGTCCCAAAACAATGCCTTGCTTAAGCCTTCTAACTCCAGCCTAGCCAATGGAACATCCAGTTCCTCATCTATCCCCCCAAAACACCTGCATACCTACAATGCTCCATCAAACCCTACTTACTTTTAACAAGTCATACATATGACGTACCACTTCCTAGCAGCCCAAAGGAAAGAATATCAAACAAACCCAATAACCTACCCATTCCCCATTCCTACTCCACCAAACCTTTGCAATCTCTTCCTTCCTCTATAAGAGATAGAGACTCCTACCAATTGATCCCCCCTTGATTCAATAGAAAATCCTTAAGAAAATCCCGTCTATTAATTCATGCTAAACTTTTGAATCAGGAAATATCGTGAGGAGCTGATTCAATACCCATACATTAATGAGAAAATGCATCCCCTGATCTTCCTTTTGACCTATGAAAGGACACCCTTTTTCTCTACCCCGAAAATTCCCTTTACACCAGCTACCCTAAAATCCACACAACAACAAAGAAAACCTATACAGTTTAAGCTGATGCAAACTCAGCTAACAAGCATGCCGTCCCATCTGTCACCTGCTGAATACATACCCGCACCTTCCAGCAAGTGACCCTCCACCCACAAACATACCCCAGCCTGGGCAGCCCCGCACCCTTAACTTAGCAAGATCGGCAAGGAAAAGGCAGTATCCTTCTGCAACAAACCACCATGCAATAAATGAAATGTAACACATCAGGAAATGTAACATCCAGTTATCCCCTGTCATTTTAGGCACAATGTCACTAAAGTCTTCATCAGATGTTGAACCCCATCTATATCAGTTAAGTCAAATTATCCACATACTCCCCCATTCTAAACCTCTCCTCCAAGTAAAAGAAGTAGGTGAACGTTTCAAAAGACCCCCTACTACCCCTGGGGCTTGCTTAGCTAATCAATTACTCAGCCAGATCCCAAAGTCCAGCTCAACATTAGTTGTTATGACTCCTCCCCACCTATGGAGTTCACCTCTGGGTTCAGATGTCTTGTCTGAACTTATGGATGCCTGTATCATTTCTTTCTCAAGGTGTGGCTTGATGGGCTGGATTTATATGGATGGTGGATATTTATTCCATAGGCATGATAATCCTTAACATATAAAGTTAATACATTTCATGCTACAGTTGGTACTAATTTATGGAGGCCAATTATCTACTTGTGTTAAGGTCACCAGGAGGATATTCTAAGCAGAAGGTTTTAAACTGTTAAAAGTCTTTTAAGCTTTGTATGCCAGACACAGTTTTCCTTAAAGAAGGAAATAAGGTATTGTTAAGAGATAGAAAGTTGTTGCAGACTTTGGCTAAAAGAGAAGCATTGAAAACTTTCAGTTCTCTTTATGAGGGTTACTCATACCTTCTTTAATTGCAGCAGATATTATGTGGGCATGTTGTTTGTATAGCAGGGTACAGCATTCTATAACTGTTCTGGTATCAGCTGTATACAGGGAGACAGTTACCTCCCTGGCTCAACACTCAAACCCATGAATGATCAAGTGGACAAGTTCCTGACGTTTGCCAAATGTTAATGGCTATGTGAATACTAAATGGAAGGTCATAATGTCCAAGGACAGCATATAACTGTTGCCTATTAATAGAGCATACATATGTGAGTGTGGGGGGTGGACAAATGCCATGATGTTGCATTTATTGATATAAAAGGCAAGGACATATCTACTGCAGTAGTCATGTGTAATATTAAGCACTACACAAAGAATGGTAGTTTCTGTAGGTTGAAGTACGGATGTGAGTGAAGAAGGGGAAATAAGGAAGTGTAAAGTATGAGTATGTTGTAGAAGGCCTTATTATTGTTATTTTTCTTGATTGTATATTTTACCTTGAATGAAGTTTTTTTTTTTTTTTTCCCTTAAGGAGTCCTTTCTGATTGGAGTTTATCTTATCCTTGTTATTTTGGGCTGTGTAAAGTTGGAAGGCCTTGTATACACTTTTCTTTTACTTCAATAATTTGTTGATGTTTTAATACCATTACTAGGTTTACTGCAGAATATATTTTTCACTATATTTATGCTTAATGCAGATGAAATTATTGATGCAGTTACTTGGGCTTCCCAACACAATGTTGAGAGATTCCTCAACCTTCAGTGGCTTGCAGAAAAAAAAGTCGAACAGCAGAAGGCCGATTCTTTTTCTCCAAAGGAAATCATTACTGGTGGGATTTCTAATTGTGTGCTGGCAATGAATTGCCTTCTAGGCATATTTATGTCTTCTTCAAATTGGTGAGATCTCAGAATTGCTATATATAAGTTCGAGGGCATGCTGTGGGGGGGGGGGGCTTGCTCCCTGCAGAAAAACGAGACAAAAAGAGTTTCGACTTGGTTTTTTAAGCATTTTTTTTCATTATTTTATAGCACCAGCTTTAAGGAAGTTGGTGTTTCAAAGTGGAACTATTTACTTACAATGTTGCAGAGAGCTGTGAATGACTTACAATAGGGGTTTAACTTACAGGCCCAATTGCTTGACTCAAGAATAATTGCTTAGTGTGCCATTGTTGATGTTGTTTCAAAAATCCTGAAAAATTGCACCAATTTTATTAGGCTTGGTTTGGTGTTATGAGGAATATTATGGCATTGGTTGGTCAGAGACAAAGGAGGTAGGATAACATTTAACTTGGCAAAGCTGGCTGAGTTGTTTTTCAGCATTAAATCCTGCTTTGTTTCTTCCCTTTGATTTTATGTTTATGATCTGTTAAAGACTATTAATGTATAAGAAATCAATTCCACCAGTGTGAGATTCCACTAAATGTGAAGCTGTGTACAGCTAAGCATACAGTTGTGAGTGAGCCTATATAACAGAAGTTATGCAAGTACATTCAGCTCTAAGTCCATGAAATAACCAAAGTTGAATTGTTAATGCAGACAGTAAGAGCAGTTGATGGATGAAACATGGAGGGGGCATTCCAATGCAGGTAGCTTGTGTTGGAGAAGGCTTTGTCTATGAAAGCTGGTGAGAAATGTGTAACACCAAAAAAGATGGTTGAGGGGTCAGATGATACTAACATGCTTTGAGAATTATATGATGGGGATAAGATGGTGGACATGCAGAAAAAAGATAGTGCTGTTTTTTGTGTTGCAGAGGTGCAAGGTTTGATTCCCTCAACCTGCTTGAGCAAGTCGCTTAACCAGACACCGCTCCCAGGCTGAGTGTGAAAAAGGTCTATGGAGATCACTGCTTTACCCTGAAAACAAACATAAATTAATAAATAAATGGTGAACACACAATAGTCACAATGAATTAACTTGAAGATCAGAGTACAAATGTAGCACATGATTTACAAGGTAATTGGCAGCTATCTGGCTTAGCCCCCTGTCAGATGTGGTACAAGACCCTTTCCTGCAGCTTTGAAAAATATTTAAGTGTAAAAGAAATGCATCAACATTTGAAATCTGCTGAAATACAATTAAAAACATTTTGCAGAGTTCAAAGCCTCATGTAACCCTTGATATAGGGGCTGCTCTCACCACTTCACTGCTACTTATATTTAACTCTCTAAGATTGCTGTACAGTGGAGTAGGGATAATACCTCTGAGTTACCATATCCTTAAGCTTAATGTATATTCCATCATTCACACAGAAAATCACTATTCTATGGATCACATTTACCATCCTTGGAATTTCCAAAGAAACCCTTCACAGGGACATGGAATGGTGCAAAAGTAGGGATTTAGAGGAACAGAATGTTAAAACACATGAAAAGGGCAGACTACCCGATTCACAATATTTTAGAAGAGTTGAATCTCCCCAAATCGTATCTAATTATAATAAGACAATTAAAAGACCTATCAATAAGTTACCTTAGTAAAGGGAATGACATAATTAAAGAAGAAGATTTAAACATGTGTCTGAACTTATGGCAAACCCTTACACAGGAATGTAAATATATAACTGCAGCATATGGTTTGATTAAAGAAATAAAATATAATAATCAAATATTAATTTCCAAATACTGGAGAGAGAAATTGTTGACAATTGAAGAAAGTAAAATACTAAAAGCAATTCACTTAACCATAAAATCTGTGTCCCTTCAGAAGCTATTATTTACCCAACTGATGATATTTAATAACGCTCTCTACACAAATTTAACTCGAAGAACTCACCAAAATGCCCATATTGTATAGATCAAACAGCCGACCTCTTACATATGTTTTGGAGTTGTAAATGTATTTTCAAACTCTGGAATTCCTTGAAACTTCAACTACAAAAATGGGATATCAACATTCCACACTCTCCTGGGAATTTACGATTTTGCATATTCCACCACCCAACTTGGAAAGAACCCAAAGAATTATACTAGTCAATATTTTTTTGTTGATGAAGTTATATATAGCTTCCAATTGGTTGAACCCTTTACAGACATCATGGCAAAATTTCAAGATAGTAGCCACCAAACATATTCTAGCACATAAATTTCTAATTAGTGATCATAAGAAAAATGTAAACAATACAAAAATATGGGAACAAATCTTTAACATTGTATTAGCTTAAAGTTCCATTCCACTATTCTCTGGGAAAAACTGAATAACTGTTGAATTTTATTGAGATAAGTCTTATATGGTTACTAGTTCTTTTTTCTTCATTATTTTTTTTTTAGAAGTGTATAGGTATGTATAATGATTCTATGTAACTGTTGGAAGCATTCATGTACATATTGTAAGTAGTTGGTAGTACTGTATTAGTTGTTTGGAAAAAATAAAATAAAGAATTATTATTGAAAAAAAAAAGAAAAGGGCAGACTATATAGGCTTATTGTCACTTGCCATCAATCAAATATAATGTAATAAGATATGATATGATGTAAAGTAAAAGTAAAACCATTTGGAAAATAATACATTTTGTGACTTTTTTCACTTGTCCTCACGACCATCAATACTTCTCCTTTACTAACTTATTTGACCACAGGTGAGAGCCATATGGATTACTCATTATTCTCACTGTGAGAGCCTTGCAACATAGTTATGTTGTCATCAATGAGGTTAAGGTTTTCGGCTTTAGTCCCCAATTCCACAGCACATATCCAGTAAGCTACCGCAGGGTTTAGTTGTGGCAGTCCTTCTGAGTAGGGACCCTTCTAGACTACCCTACCACCCCCTTGAAACCAGCACACATGTGCAGCCCCCATTCTCCACTAGGGACTCTGCAATGGGACAGAATGTTCAGTGGATGAACATCATACCCTCCCCCAAAGACAGACAAGATTGCCAAGCCATGCCACTCCCCCCATCCCTCTGCCAACTACTACAGGTGTCCAAGCAAGCAGCTAACTGAACTCAGGGCTTGTGGGTAATACAGCTTTAAAAACTCGACAAACAGTTAACAAATAACAAATAATTAATCTAAACAGACCTATTGCTCAGACTCTTTGCCAATGAATGCATGATTCGGAACATATCAGACCATTAGGAAAGAAATTTGAGCATTTTATGTTGGAAGACTTAACTTCAGAAATATTGTGTCATACATCGCATTCCAGTATGAATTCATTTATTTTCTGGTACACTTTTATTCCAGTCAAGTTTATTGGGAAGCAAGAATCTATCTTATTAAGCAATGAGCCTAAAGCAGAAGACCAGAACTGTATGGAATGTCAGTCTGACATAATCGTGAATATATTTCCATTACGTTAGACTGGGATACTTGTTTATACTGTAGCAGTTTCAGATACAAAGTTTTTATATGAAGCCTGTTTCTGTCAATGCCAGCATAACATAAACAAAGAATGCCAAGAAAACTGAATGAATCCTTTACAGTGTCAAAGTACATTCCCCATCAAGTTTGCACACATTCTAAATCCTCATTTTGCAACCGTGGCAAAACATTTTATGGGGTATACAAAACATCACATACTGATTTGAAGATACATACATTCTGTTATACCTGATAGATTGTCTTCTGATACTGGATTTCTGTTACATTTTTCATTTATACAAGGGCCCTTTTTCTTCTGCTTTCACATAGCACTTATGTGTTTCAGGTATAACAACTCTGTGAATGAGGACTCACACCATCTCCCATGAACGTCAAACTGAGCTCATTAAGTAAACTCTTATCAGTTCTGTCAGGGTGATAAAATCATTACAAGTAGGAAACTGATAAGATGGCTGTGGGAATGTTAACACTAAATAATATTGTTATTGCAAATAGCTCTTCCTAGACTGCAACTTCCTCTTAACTGTGAAGTATTTACGCTGTTTTTCTCACATCTGCAATTTACCGCCAATCATTTTTGGAATCACTCTCCAACCACCATGTTGGGTACAGTACAAATGTGTGCTTATGTATTCAGATATCACATGATTTACAGATATAGAAAAAAAGGGAACATATATAGGTTTACAGAAGAACAATGCATAATGCATAATACTATGGGTCAAAAAGGACTGTGTTCACAGAAACTAATTTTAAAATGCTTCTTTAATAAGCTACACTGAGACCTTTTGATAACATATTTCTAATTATTTTATTGTGAAAGTTGCTTTCTTCTTTGGTTTGGCACATTTTACCTTTGATCTTGATGTAGCAGCTTGAGTTTAAACAGTGTGAACAATTACAGGTGTACAGATTTACAAATGTATGTGTGTGCACACATGCCACATGTACACACAAACATCTCAGATGTTTGCTTGCAATCAAATGACTGAACAAATGCATACATTATGACTTAGATATGTATTTCATGTTACTTCTGTGAGAATCATACAGGGCATCCATTTGCATCTGCCATGCCTTCCCAAACTCTTAGCTCAAGAATCCAAGACAAACACCCCAGATCAGAAAAAGATTTTAAATATAACTCTTACATACTTAGTAAGTGGGTAATATAACAGGTGTTGCATTAGTAAAGATTTTCTTAAGGATATGAAGTATGACACTCGTTCGTGTATGTCGTTATTTTGTTACTGCAGTTTATAGCACTTTACCAGCAAACCAGAAATATTACAAAGAACAAACCACAAATTACGATAAAAATCAGGGACAGTTGAGAACAATGTTCTTTGTGCATGTGCATACACACACACACACACACACACACACACACACACACACACACACACACACACAGATGTCCATCAATTACTGTCACTATTACAGTCACTTCTGTATCAGATATCTGCTTTAGATCAAGTGAATGAATAGATAAATAAATAACGGCCTAGAACAAAACCTTATCTCCTTATTGTCATAAACATGCAAAGATGGAAGGAATCAAACCTTGTACTTTTGATTGACAGCAGAAAGCAGTTCTTTAACAGCTCAGAGCCTTAATTTCCAGACATCTCTATTTTGCTTAAAAGATTAACAGAACTGCTAGTGTTGCATGGACTTGCATTTTAGGAAACATTAAGACCTAACCATAAATTCACCTTGGGGGTTCCACCTGTGTCCCTCTTGGACATGGGCATTAGGTGCTGATTGTAGAAATAAGGGTAGAACTTGGCTAGGCTTGTAGGGGCCCTAAGGCCATTAGCCTAGTAACGTCCTATGATCCTATGATTCTAATGATTGGCATTATTAATGGACTGTAATCCTCAGTCATTTACCAGAAAATAAAGAAATTAATGGATGACATGACAAAAATGTCAGGCAAAATCGGAGAGGTTCTGCAAGGCAGGATACAGAAGAGATGCAGACAATGCTATTTCACTTATGAAAGTTAAAGGAATAACTGATGTTACATAGACATGAATTTTCTGAACAATAGCTGTTAATCTCTAATTACTACTATTATTATTGACTCAGTAGCATTGCAAGTATGAGGCAAAGAGGGCAATTGCTCAGGCACAAAGTGTTAAGGGGCAGAACTGAGAGGCTAGCTCTGCATTTAGCTATTTTTATATCAAAATGTCAATCAGCTTCCTAAAGTAATCCAAAGATTTGTCTTATTTTCTTTTTTTTTGTTGTCTTGTGTTGAGGGTGGGGTGGATTTGGTAGGTTGTAATTGGCTGAATTACTGTAGGAAGTAGTCCAATTGCTTTTTATTTGCTCTTTACCTCAAGAACTGAAAGGTGAGTCACTATTGTGTTGGACTGACACAGGACAATATTTGAGCCAGCTATGCCTCTGTATTGACTGACTGTAATCCACAATGAGTTACCAAAAAATCAAAACTCAAAGATTTTATGTGAGACAACAAAAATATGATGCAGTACGAGGTATGCAACTCTAAGTCACTTACAATACAAACTACATAATCAATAAGAATTGTGACATTTTAATAACTGACATTGACTGACTATAATCCTTAATTTACCAAAAATTGAAGCATTTTATGAGTATGGAGGCAAAAACGTGAGTGAAAAAAGGGATGTTCTACAAAACTAAGGACCAATGAGAAGCAGAGCCACACTCACTCATGTACACACACAAACACACACACACACACACACACACACACACACACACACACACACACACACGCACACACGCACACACGCACACACGCACACACGCACACACGCACACACGCACACATGCACACACATACACACTGCACTGCATAGTTACTTAAAAGATCACCACTGAACATAGCAACACCTTCAGCATTGTGTGGTACTCACTTTCTTAAAAAGACTGTGTTAGTGCTATACTGCAGGCTTGTCTGCTACTAGTACATTCTGACTGTAACAAGCTCCATGAAATGTTTCTATCTCATTGGTTCTACATTTCTGTCAAAGAAAGAGGATAAATTGGTGCTGTTTCATGTCAAAAGAGAGCAGTGGAGATGTGGATGAGACAAAATCCAGTATGGAACAATTATTTTTAAATTCTGACATTTAAGGGGGCCCCATACCTAGCACTGGGCCCTAGGCTCCTGTCTAGGACACCTTGTGCAGGATCTGGCTCTGAATACAAATCTATACTAACTTGTATGTTTGCATTTAGAATCTACTGATTTGCTTCTTTCATTTGTCCCACATTAAAAAGAATGCTAATAATTTTGTCCTGTGGTCTGGATTAGTGCATACATATCTTGTCCACAGTATTGTTTTATACCCAGAAAAAATATCAATGTTTTCATTTCAAAGTCAGACAGCATGTTTTGATTTTACCTGATCTTCCCTCATTGTCTTACTCGAAAGGTAAAAGTTTAAAGGACATGTTGGTCCATGGGGCTTTTATTATGCCATTATCAAATATACAAAGGCCCTTAAAAATCTAGGGACCTTTAAATGTGGTAAATATTCAGTTTGCTCTCACATTTTACCTTGCTCTTGTGACTTGTTTTATATTGGAACAACAAAAAGGATGTTTTGTATTATAGCAATAACTCCACTGTTGGCGTGGTTTGGTCCCGAGGGACCAAACTAAATACAGCATTACCCATACCCAGAAGTGGTTATTGACATTATTTAAGAAAAGAAACTATTACTTTTCTTAAATAATGGCATAGTATAATGCCTGTTTGCTGCCCTTCCGCAGATGTCTGGCATCCGGAGTTCTGATGTACACATCAGAGAGAAAGCAAGATCTCCGTTGCTTTTTTTTTGTTAAATGGGTTTAACATAGCGAGACAGCTTTAAAATAAGCAACAGAGATGTCCGTTGCTTATTTTAAAACTGTCTGCATGTTAAACTCATTTAACATAGCGAAACATAAAAGCAACGGGATCTTGCTTTCTCCGTTGCTTTTTAAAACGGTTAAATGGGTTTAGCATAGCGAGACAGCTAAAAAAAAACTAGCGGAGATTTCATGTTAAACCCATTTAACATAGCGAGACAGTGTTTAAAGAGAGTTATACTAATGGAAAAAGTCCGGGCCCGGACCTTTTTCCATTAGTATAACTTGTTTTATACGCTGGCCAATCAGCGTGCATGTTTTGGAATAATAATGGGGGGTCATGGTATAATAGATTATTGAACATTTGAGGGATATAAAACATCAGAGGGAAGATAAGATCATTTCTGCACATTTTAAAAGGGAACACAATAGTAACTTTACATTATTACAGGGCTCTATATTGGAAAAATGAATTACAAATGGGAAACTAACAGTTATTGAAGGAAAAGTTGATGTACAAGGAATGTATTTATATTTTAAAGTACAAAACATTGGTCCCCAAATGACTAAATAATGAGTTAAATTGGAGAAGTTTACTTTAAATGTGAAGTCTCATTAATTGTTTAATTGTAATTTATTAGAGTTAAATGGATGGATGGGCTGTATAAAAATGGAGGATGTGAGTTGTGTATTTGTATTCCTAGAAGGTGGTTTCATCAAGGTGCTAAAAGAGTGAATAAAAGTATTTTGTGGAATTGCTGTGGAGCTGCTCTATAATTTTTACAACCTGACATCCCATTTGGTTCTGTTCACTGTTGTTTGTTGCTGAAACACTTTGGAGTGAAGGTGGTGGTGTTGTTTTATTAGCATGTTGTTTTGTCTACTGTCCTAAGGAATGAAGTAGGTGAACTTTACTCTTTAATTATATTTACAGTTCTGAAAATAATACTGCTTAATTCTCCCACAAAAAGAGAAAGTTCTTTCTTTTCGTCTGTGTAACTTTGGAGACTAGGAATGCTGAATTTGTACTCAACACTACCCTGATACAAAAATAAACACACACACACACACACACACACACACACACACACACACACACACACACACACACACACACACACACACACACACACACACACACACACACACACACACACACACACACACACACACACACACACACACACACACACACACACAGGTACAGTCTATGGACAATGGCATATGACCAAAATGTGAAATTTAAAACAGATTTATGATTTAGTAGAACTGGATCTGGCAAACATTGTATTTGCCCTGCAAAGAAATCATTAAACCCCTTAAATTCTGAGCAAATTTTCCTCCCCCAAGAACTTGTCCAATGGCTCCTTTACCTGCATCCAGTCATCACATTCATTCCACAGGGATGGGAGCTTGGCATTCCTGGGTCAGGCAAGAGCCCTACAGCCCATTCATTCTTGCCTGGAAATTAACAATTGATTCTCTGTTCCTAGACTTTGAAAGACAGATAGTAGCGACTGGACATGCTTGTTGGTCGTGTGGGGCAGCCTACCCTCTCCTCCTTGGAGCACCCCTTCCCCACAGCAGCTCATCTAAGCTATGCTACAGCTGTTGTCTTGAGAGAAAGTGTGTAGAATTCTCTTGGATTATAGTGGGAATTCCTTTGACAGTGCATGCTCCATGAGGTGTAAAACCCAGTCTTTCCACTAGGTGTTACCCATGTGGTGAGCCAGCATCACTTTCTCCCTTAAAAAGTGAGCCAAAAGCAACCACTCACACCCATCCTCCCTGGCCACATCTTTGAGGCTCTGGAGTCACTAAATGAATTAGGCCACCTGAACCACAACCAGGGTTTTGTCTCTCTCTCTCTGCTATGGAGCTGGCTCACTGCTTACATTTTCTTGTACTGTAACCTTGGGATTAAATAAATATTGACATGCATGGATAAAGTCTGTATTGTTGTGAGGGATACTATGCCCCTTGTAAAAAAATAATGTATCTATCATTTAGTCAGAGTGGTGGCTGGTGACTTCAAAGGAAGGGGGGATGTAGGAAGCAACTTAATTAGCATGGCTTATGTGAATGGGGTGTGGCTATATTATGGTAGATTATTGGTCATTTCTCTATTCATAGGTTCAGAGGTTCATATGTTCATAGGTAAGTAATAGACAATCTGGAGGCTATTGCAAACCTAGCCAATAACTCATACTCAAAAGTTCCTTTCAGCCTTAGAGGGCAGTACAAGATAGACCAGTGGAGAATTTTAAGCTGCCTACCATCGACTTGTAAAGGTTTGCCTTGAAGGTGGCAACAGTGCCACTCTGACTTGTAGTGGAAGTTTGTTCCAGAGGTGGGGGATACATTGGGATATGAATCTGTCATGCCAATGTGTCTTATTTATTTGTTAATTAAGATGTAGTTCCTTTGACCTGGTATTTGAGGAACCATTTGTTCTGTGAAGGAATAAAAGGCCAAGTAGGGATGGATGTTTTATGGCTCAAAAGGCTAGACACAGATCCTCATGGTGGAGTTTATAAGAAATTGAGTAGAGACACAGAGGGTTGCCAGTCTGTCCTGTTAACTATGATTTCTTTCTGCTGATGATATTTTAGAAAATACATGCTGAAAGAGGCATTATATTCAATAATGAGTGTGATGATATATGACTATAGGGGAATTAGGACATCTTCGGCTGAGTAGATAGATGAGTGAAATAGAAAGCTTTCC
The DNA here is from genome assembly GCF_019279795.1 of Protopterus annectens. NCBI lineage: Eukaryota > Metazoa > Chordata > Ceratodontiformes > Protopteridae > Protopterus > Protopterus annectens. Next base: position 355,368,493 of record NC_056741.1, read on the forward strand.
TAACTACTGCGATGACATGAAGGTCAGAAGATAAGGATTATCTATAAAAGTGCCAAGAGCTTTTATAACAGTGTCTGGTCAGAGCTGTTTGTCACCTATGTAGTATAGGAAAAGTTATGTTTACCAAAATTAACATTTTAGACCAATGTCCTTTCACCAGTTATTACCATGGTCTGTCTAACCAATGTTAAAGCAGCTGTGAGTCAGTGAAAATTTGAATGACTATTCCCAATTTACAGTCTTTTTCTAATTTAGATTACCATAGGCCAGAAAATGTGCCCTCAAGGTCTTATAAATAGGCATCAAATAATAGCAGACCCAACACTGAGCCTGAGACCTGTGGTACCACACAGGTAACTGTTGGATCCTGCAACACTAACCACATAGGTTCTGTGAGACACTACCTATCCACAGCACAACAGGAGGATTATATTTGGGCTTAATGTTTGTCATTAATGCCTGCATGGAAAATAGTGTCAAAGACCCTGGCTAGGTTCAGATATGCTGTGGTACTGTGTAACCACTATGAACTGCCTTTTTTCCCAAAGAAATCAATGAGGTTAAAGAAGCAGTACCTTCTTTATAGAAAGCCAAATTGATGATGGTACAGTCTTGACAGATTTTCAATGCCCAGTTTAATAACATCTGAGATAATACTATTTCTTAGCTTTACATATGAAGCTAGTGAGATTAATGCATCTAAATTTACCAGAGTCTTTTGCTGGGTCACCCTTCATTACAATCTCCATCATCCAGGCTTCTGGAATGTATCCCTTGTGTAACAGCATTACAGACGCTATTGTCCAGGCTTCTGGAATGTAACTGTTGTGCAACAGCATTACTATCACTATCTTCCAGGCTTCTAGAATGTAACCCTTGTGCAACAGCAGTACAATCACTATCATCCAGGCTTCTGGAATGTAACCCTTGTGTAACAGCATTACTATAGCTATTGTCAAAGCTTCTGGAATGTAAGCAGTAGAGGGGCTTAGATTAAAGAGGTTAAGTAGGGATTCAGACAGACAATCTGTTATGTTATCTGGACCCATATTTGAGACACTGTTTCTTTTTGAGAGGGCTGATAGGACTTATTCCACAGTAATTACTTGGGGTGGCTTTGACTGGAGAATCTATAGAACAGTGATGACTGTTAATGGAGTAAAAATTTGCACTCAGCAAGGATATTAGCTATTTTCTTTGGGACAGAGTGGGTAGTAGTAGTGTGGATTAGTTCTGAACATAGTTGGTTGTTAGTTCTTAGCTTCTTGATATAGTTAAAGATTTAACGTTAATTTTAGTTTTGGTTGCTATTATTTATATTCATATTTGCTGCAACATGTCTGTCTGACTGTCACCAAATGTAGTACCCTTTTCACCCCCTACCACCAGCATTATGGACATCTCTGAGAGACAACCTTAACGACAGGTAGCCCCCTGTACTCTTTAATAGGTTTCTTCATTTTTCTCTGATGATAAACTTTACAACACAGATCAAATGTGACTTTTAAATCTCTATAATGTCATTGGAAATTATCATTCTCTCTACTTCTGTATCATCTCCTGCAGAAGTTCCTGCCACTGGAAACAATAAAAGCTCTTCTAACACATCTTTTAGGAGAGTCACACCTGGACTGCACTTTCATAATCAGCCATTTGGCTTCTCCACTTGTAGGATTGACAAGAATCTCTTCCTTTTCTGAGTGAGTGGTGAAGATCATATCATCGTCTCAGAAACAATATATGGGCAAACCATACAGGGTAAACAAATCTTTTTGTTCTACCAAAAGACTGGAGTTTTCATCTCCTATTAATTGATAATTGATTATCTTCCTCATATGTTTGATCTTAGACTTCACAATTCTTCCATTAAATTCTTCATGCTTCAGTACTAATTCTTTGGCCACCTTGAAGGTTTCCAAAGCTTTTATTAAGGGCACCTCTTAAAGGCCTACTGTCTTCTTGGAAGTAATAAAATATACACTGGAGAAATTAACAATGATATATACCTGCAGTGTATATCTCTGCCATTTTTTCCCTTAATATTCAAATTCAGGAGGCTATCTTTTTTGTTGCATGGATATACGTTATCACCTAAGGTTTTATGTTAAAAAGACTAAACCTATACACAAAGATGGCTGTATATTATGTTATCGACAAACCTAGTCAGTGAACACTTGTTCGCCGACCAATAAACAGCAAACTCCTATTTCTTCAAAAGGCCACTTCAGCAAATTTTTCCTAGGGGAAAAATCACTTGGCCATTGTCAGGAATTTGCCCTTTTCCCCACTGTAGTGTGATCATGGAGTTGGTATATTTAGTTAGAGAGTGTGTGGAGTGTGGTGGGTGAATCCCCCCACTTTGAAGGGTTTGAAATATTGTCTCATTTTTGGTTGGCCAAGCAATTTTTCCCCCTAGGAAAAAATTTGCTGAAGCGGCCATTTGTAGAAATGAGAGTTCACTGTTTATTGGTCAGCAAACAAACGTTCGCTGACTCGTTTTGTTTGATAACATAATATAGATCCCACAAACACAGCCACATTTTTTTGTCTTCTTTAGTTGGCATGGTTTGATTGTCTGAGTATTTAAACAAAGGCTACCACTGGTAAATCTACATTGCCCACACACAGTTGTGAATTATTGCTATTTATTAGGTTCATAGGTAGGTACTAGGCTATTGGCCCAAGGGCCTACGTAAGCCTAGCCAACAAGGTTCCCTGGCTTATGCCACCCAAGAAAGTTATTTTCCTGTGCCACTGTTGAGCAGAGACACAGAAGTGATCCCAGGGTGTATTTCCTATTTCCCATCCACTCATCAAGATTTTTCTTGAAGAGTGCTAATGAAGAACTTTGCTTGACATAGATGGGTAGCCTGTTCCAGAGTATGGGAAGTCTCTGGGACAGGAATCTATCCCTCCAGCATGTCCTGTTTATTGTGGTGACAAGGGTTAGGTCCCTAGAGCATGTAGCTCGGAGGGATTGGGATTTCTCTAGGTGTAGCATGTCCAACAGCTCTGGGTTTGACATAGCTTTATATGTTAGGCAGAGATCACATCAGAGTAGGCGATATGCTACGGAGTAAAGCTGGAGTTTTTTGAGGTGGTCAGTGTAGGGCATTTGCTTCAGGCCAGTAATCCTCTTTGTGAGGTACTTCTGTGGCCTTTCCAGCTGCTGCAGATGTCTTGTGAGGTACATTCCAAAAGGGGAGTTGTACTCTATAATGGGACTAATGAGTGTCAAGTAGAGGGGAACAATGACCTCTTTTTTCCTGGATGAGAACCCATTTATGATGAGGTGTGCCACGTAGAAGGACTTCCTGACTACTGTGGTGATGTGACTATCAAATGAGAGATTACTGTCCACCTGGGTCCCAAGGTCTCTTATCACACATAGGTTCATAGGTTCATAGGTTCATACTAGGCTATCTGCCCTACGGCATTTATAAGCCTAGAAAGAATGTGTTTGGCTTTCACCACCCATTTTAAATTAATTTTGCTATGCCCTTTTTCGAGGTTAGTATACTGTGCCTCTGTCTAACAGTGACACAGAAGTGATACCCGCGTTAAACCCATGATCTCCCATCCACTCATCAAGATTCCTCTTGAAGTGAGTTAATGAGGGACTCTGCCTAACCTGGACTGGGATTTTATTCCAGAGTGAAGGGAGCCTCTGGGTTATGAATCTGTCCCTCCAGCATGTCCTATTTATTTCAGTGCTGAGGTTCAAGTCTCTCGAGCGCACAGCTTGATGGGATTTGGATTTTCTGAGGTGCAGCATGTCCATTAATTCCGGGTTGGACATGGCTTTATACGTCAGACACAGATCTCTTCTGAGCAGGCGGTATGCCACTGAGTAGAGCTGGAGTTTCTTTAACCGGGCAGCATATGGCATCTGTTTGAGCCCTTTGATCCTCTTGGTGAGGTACTTTTGGGGTCTTTCCAGTTGCTGCAGGTGTCTGGTAAGGTACATCCCAAAAGGGGCATTGTACTCAATTATGGGCCTGATGAGGGATGAGTAAAGAGGCACGATGACCTCCCCTGATCTAGATGTGAATCCCTTCATGATTAGGTGGGCTATATAAAATGTTTTTTTAACCACTTTGGCCACGTGGTTGTCAAATGAGAGACTGCTATCAACTTGGGTCCCCAGGTCCCTAATTACTTCTTCTGTACTTAATGGATTACCACCTATGTGGTAATTTGTGGGCACTTTGTTTTTGCCAAAGCGGATGACTATACACTTTTTGGTGTTTAGCTTGAGGCCATGGCTCTGGCACCAGTTGTCTGTTCCTATGAGCCCCTTTTGGAGGATGCTTGTGCTGGCTGGAGAGTCGATTATGGTGCCCAGTTTGCAGTCATCTGCGAACTTGGTCAGCCACAGTTCTTCCATGTTGGCCTGTACCTCCGAGAAATATATACCGAACAAGAGAGGTCCCAGGACTGAGCCTTGTGGGATGCCACTTGTAACTGGTTTGGAGTCTGACATGGCTCCAGCAATTCTAACCATGTGGGTTCTGTCCTTGAGCCAGTTTGCAACCCATCTAGTGACATAGGGGTTTATATTTAAGCTGGTGAGCTTATCTATAATGCCCTAGTGGGGTATTGTATCGAAGGCTTTAGCGAGGTCCAGGTAGGCTGTGTGGACCACCTTCCCCTTATCAATGGCCTTGGTGACTGTTTCAAAGAAATCAACCAGGTTTAAGAGGCAGGATCTGCCCTTAACAAAGCCGAACTGGGTAGGATCCAGTGTCTGTAGGTCCCCAATATCTTTATTTATGAGGTCCATGATGATCCTTTCCATAGCTTTGCAGACCAAGCTAGTCAGGCTTATGGGGCGATAGTTTCCAGGATCCGTTGAGGCACCACATTTGTGGAGAGGGACCACTGTTGCTGTACGCCACTCTTTGGGTACATATCCTGTAGTAAGGCTGAGATTGAACAGTAGTTTTATGTTTGGGTTTAGCTCTTCTTGGAATTCATGTAGGACGCAGCCCGGGACACCGCCTGGTCCCATTGATGCTGTGTTTTTTGCTTTGGAGAGGGCTGCTCTTACCTGAGCATCTGAGATGTCAGGGGGGCAGCACTCTGCTGGGATAGATATTTGCCCTTTGGTGGGGAGGGGAGAAGTTTGCGCTGAACCTGTCAGCTAGGATGTTGGCAATGTCTGTGGGTTCGTTGTATTTTTTGTCATTTTGGACTAATTCCGAGCATATCTGGGAATTCCCACCCAGGTTCCTAACATAACTAAAGAAAGCCTTGTGATTTTCCTTAATGTCCTGTGCAATTTTTCTCTCGAAGCTGGCCTTAGATGATTTTATGAGTGCCCGTAGTTTTTTGCTAATACTGAGCAGAGATGCCTTCCCTTTTTGGGATTTTGCTCAATCATTTAGTAGCTTCCTCCTTCTATTGTATAGTTTGTTTATGGCTGGGGTCCACCAGACAGAACGTCTGCCTTTGGAGGATTAGGTCTTGGTTTCATTTGGGACTGCATGATCCATGCATTCCTGAAGGTGTTCATAGAATGCATTTATAAAGGATTCTGCAGTCTGGGCCATATTTTCCACAGGCCTGGGGGCTTTGAAGGATTCCACCTCAGTTTTGAGGAGTGTGAAATTTGCTTTAGAGAAGTTTTTCACTGTGGTTTTCTGGGCAGGAGGTGGGGTCGGGATGTGAATATCCAGTGAGATTAGTTTATGGTCTAATCTTACCAGTGAGGGATACACTTCTGGTCTGGAGCATAGAGTCCCCATGTTGGTGATGATCAGGTCCAGTATGTTTCCCCTCTTGTGGGAGTGGTAACAAGTTGTTCCATAGCATTTGAGTTTATAAATTCTAGGAACCTTTGGGCTAGGGTGTTGGAGCTAGAGTAATGCTCCCAGTCTATGTTTGGGTAGTTGAAGTCGCCCAATATAATGGTGTTTGGAGAGACCTTCATATTTTCCAGTGTTCTCAGGAAGGCTGAGTGTGGTTCCTGGGTTTGGGAGGGTGGTCTGTAGCAGGCTATAAACTGGAAGGCAGTTTTACCCACTGTTAGTTGCACATGGATAGTCTCTGATGCTTCGTGCTGTGCCACCAAACTGGAGGTGTGGGTATCTTTGATGAATATTGATACTCCCCGTCCTTTTGTGGTTCGGTCCAAGTTTTGGGGCGAAAAGCATGGTATGAGGTATAACCTGGTAGTGCTGGGGTGCTCTCGGGAGCCTTGAACCAGGTTTCTGTTACTGCACAGATATCAATGTTCTCCATGCTAAGGAGAGTTTTGAGTGCATGCATCTTGAGGTTTAGACTTCTGGCATTGAGTAGCATTACTCTTAGTGTCTTATCCCTTGTGATACCTATGGAGGTGGGTTTGTCTTTTGAGCCTTGCCTAAAAGGCACTATGGGGTAGCAAGAACCTTTGCCAATATCTGAAAGCCCAGGTGTGACAGGTGCAAGCCGTCCCTAGCGAAGCATCGTGGCTTGTCGAGCATGTCATCCCAGGCTGACAGGCATTGGATCCCCTTTGAATGACACCAATACTTAAGCCAATTGTTAAAATTGATCATCTTGTCTTCATATTGTGGCATCATTCTTGGTGAGGGTAAGATGCTACTCAAGGTCAGGGTCATACTGGCCTGGGCCACATGCTCAGAGAGCTCCTCTATGTCTCTTTTCATGTAGTCCAGGGAGGTACATCTCAGGTCATTCACACCAGCATGGACAATGACTGAGTCATATTTGTACTTGCCTTGGAGTGACCTGAGTGCTTGTGTTATGTGACGGATCCTAGAGCCCGACAGGCAGCTCACCGTGACCTTCTCCTTGTTCAGCCTGGTGACCGGGACGTCAGTGTGCCTGACGATAGAGTCACCTATTACAAATGTATCAGGTGTGTTGTTTAGCCTTAAGGGCTGTGAATGTTCGGCACACTGGCTTTGTGAGCTATGTGTTGCACGTGTTTTGTTTTGGGGTAGCGATTGCTTGGGTGTCTGCTTTGGTGGTTTCTGCTGCTTAGGTAGATTTTTATTTAGTGCCTCCGAGTATGTTTTTGTGTGTTTATGTGTTTGGTTTGCTGTCGTGGTAGGTCTATGTGAGACTGGAATTGTAGTGAGTGTGGTTTCCATCTCCTCCTGACTGGTTATGCCAGTACTGAGTTGAGAGAGCTTAGCCTCCAGTTTGGCTATATGGATGCATCTCTCACATGTGTTGGAATTTGTTGGGAGGAGGAGAGGGTTGTCTGTGTACATGAGACAGTTGTAACATTGCCTCAAGATTCCCAGATTCACCAGCTGGACCGGAGAGGAGATTGACAACTGACCTTTGGACATGCTAGAATAGTATTGGGAATTCCTTTATAATTGCAAAAAAAAGACCAATGGGGAACAATGTACTCAAGGGGAGTTTGTGAGGGTGTAATGCTTTTAATTTTTTAGTGCTGACTTATATAATTGCTTTAGTGAGCAAGTGCCAGGTAACTTAAATGCAATGTGTTACAGGTAACTTAAATGCAAAAATGACAAACAGTAACTTTCTTTTAAGTGAAACAAGGAAATAAGTACAGTAAGCAATGCAGATATCACTAGGGATCCACAGAAGCGCTGAAAAGCCGCGTTTTAGGTGGTATTAGCGTTTCAGAGAAATAACGCTAATACATTGGTATTATTTAAAAAAAATCTCACCTTTTTTAATAATGCCATTGTATAAGCAGACTTTAGTGCTGTTCTGCCCTCATCTATTAGTCTTGGGCATCTAAGAAATGTACTGTGCATCGCTAAGCTGATATATGTGAATTGCTGCACAGGAGATTAAGGTTTCCGACTTTTTTCAAAGTAATGAGAAGCATAAAAGCATAAAAAAGTTTGCATGTCCTCCTCATGAGCGACGGAACGTTAAAAAGACATGCAGGTAGGTGCGTGAATGCATGTGTGCTTTCTCTTAAAGTTTGTCACCTGGCCGGCAACTTGACACCATAAAACTCCACTGCCAGTCATAATCAGACCAGAGATCCACTGTGGTGACCCCTAACCGGGAAAAGCCGAAAGAGACCCCCCTATTATTTTCCAGTCAAATATATGCACATTTAGGCTCCTTATGCCTCTCAGTCTATTTTTTCATAGTAGCTGTGCCTTCAGTAGCGCATCTAGTAGTTACAACTAATATTACATTTTTCATGAAACTGAAATTAAATTATATAAAAAGAAGGACAGTATATTTCTGAGTTGTTTTAAAACTTTTGGAAATGGCAGCTGATAAAACATTTAAATGATAATTTGTGGGAATGTATTTGATTGAGTAAGTAATGTAACTGGTAGACTGTTTACATTTCAAGAGTCAGATATGTACTTGTATCATTAGTGAAGTACATTAAATCAAGTATTTAAGACATTTTCATGGATTTTGTGGCTACTAAACATTTTGATAACACCAAGAGTGAATAGTTAAGGGTTAGAATATATTTCAATGAGTTTTTCTTAAGGCAAAATTGCTGGGAAGTATCTGTAGTTATGTACAGTAATCTAATGATTAGCTGTGACATACAGTTAGAATTTATGCCAGTAGATGACAGGATTCCCTCAATATGACTACAAGTTGAGGGAAGGAAGATATATTTTGCTTCTGTATATCCACTTAACAGTTATTCAGTGTTTTCAGCCTTCTTAGCGACTGAGTGTGGTATTTGAAAGAGAACCACCTACTGACTCTATAATTCTACTGGAAAGCTTAATCACGCATGTGAAAAACATCACAGCTACCAGGAGGGGCTTGATTGGATGGAGCAACTTTGTCTGGTCTGAACCACTCAGTTGAACTGGTTCTTGACCTCTTTTGCTAGTCCTTTATTGACCATAAAAATATATGAACAGAAGGGGCTTTTTAAATGTAATGGGTTCATGGGTTAGTACAAGACTAACAGCCCTTGTGGGCCACTTTCAGCCTAACCAATTATCCCATTGTGAGAATAAAAGCCTGAACCTTGTGTTTATATGGTAAACACCTTAACCATTATCCAACCACGGAAAACTTGAGCAGTCCAAACACTGGAACTTAACGCTGTTCTTTTAGAAAATCTGACAAGTTTATTGCACCAAAACAGTACACTAATACACTGAAAGAAGTTAACCTAGGTTTCATCCTACATTCACGGACTTCATCAGAACAAGTAAGCCCAAACTCCCACTCCCTTTAAAAATACCTATGAATTAAACAATAATTCAATTACATCATTGGTATCCATAACAACATTAAAAAGACATGCTCCTTAAAATGTTTTTAACCCGAACCATGTTTTTAACTATAAAATTCAAATACTTATTGTAACAATTATATTTCACACAAATTTCATATAGTCTAAAACGAACAGTATATTTAGTTGGTCAACAAAGGGAATTTTAAAATAATAGTTATATTAATATATAAAAGCATGCTTAACATTCAAAATAATGTTTAAAAATATTAAAAATGATTAAATAAACTTTTAAAAATAAACCTTTTAAAACTTAATCAGAGTTAATTATACTACAAGGGACCAGGTCTATACATGAACTTTATCCTAAAATATGTTTTAACTTTAACAAAGGAGAGATACTAATACTGTCATTAATGTCCGGATAGGTGGTGGCATCTAATCTTATTTGCCACTTCATTTCACTAATGTCCAAATGGACATCCAATACACATCCTTGAGCATCCTTAATAATTTGTTGTATCACGCTAAATTTAAATTCATGTTTGGGATGCTGTCCAATATGTCTATACAGGGCATTAGTATTTTTCATATGTCTTATGTCTAAAACATGCTCACCTATCCTTTCTCTTAATGTTCAACAAGTTTTACCTATATAAAATGCTGGACATTGGTCACATCTAGCAATATATACAACATTCCTACTAAAACAATCAAAATGTCCCTTAATATAGATAACTTCATGTGCTACTACTATTTTATTTCCTGTGGTGGAGATATTCTTACAAATACTACATCTTCCACACCTAAAATGTCCAACTGCCCTACAAGACTCTACTCTATGAAGATAATTCCTTTCTAAAAGATTTTTAAAAGATCTATCTTTCCTATTTACATTTATGGGTGGAGTTCTGATTTTGCTGGAAACATTCGCATCTAACTTCAAAAGTTCTCAGTTCCTTCGTATAACCTTAACCAGAAATTCTGTATCTACGGTGTAAGTAGTAATAAAATACAAACAATCTTTTCTTTCTCTTTCTTTACTTTTCTTTTTGCCAGATCCCACATTATCTGCCTGTAAATCAATATCCCTGATTTCTTGTGTATTAACCTTTAATATAGGTTGATAAAAACCTTTGTCCCTTTTTACCATAATCTCCTGTTTTATAGTACTAACTAAAACAGGCGGATATCCTCTTCTTATAAACATTTCCATAATAAATTGTAATTCATCCTTAAATCTCTGAAAGTCATTGGTCATTCTGGCAGCCCTAACCATTTGGCCCTTAATAGCCTTTTCCTGATGGCTAGGGTGCCAGCTTTGATAATTCAAATAAGAGTTGGAGAAAGTGGCCTTCCTATAGATATTAGATGTAAGCCTCTTTTTATCTTGATCTACTACTAACTGAACGTCCAAATAACATATTTCTGTAGAACTATATGTATATGTAAATTTAAAAAAATCTACAGTGCTGTTAATGTACTTCAAAAATAATTCCAAATTTTTACTATCTCCATTCCAAACAATACAAATATCGTCCAGAAATCTTGTGTAATGCTGAATATACTGTTTGAAATCGCTCTGAAATACATACTCCTGCTCCCAATAAGACATCACATAATTAGCACAAATGGGGGCACATGCTGCCCCCATTGCTACTCCTGTTACCTGTTTAAAATAACTACCCTCAAAGAACAGGAAATTATTATCCAATACAATTTCCGTAAGTGTTACAAAAACATTTACTTGGTCTTGTTCAAAAAGCCCAGTTTTATTCAATTGTCCAGCATTTTATACCTTGGCTGATGTTCTGCTTTCTATCCATGTTATCAGATCTGAGGCCATGTTTCCTGAACATTCAGGTAGGAGAGGTGAAGAGCTTCATGTGAGCACCATTTGATGATGAGTTGGGTGGGTTGGGTGGCTGAGGCAGCAGTTGGACAGTTCCAAGATTCACACCTGTATGTTCTTTGAACACCCAACCACTATTTCTGTGGGAGTTGAGTTCAGTTGCTACCTACAACCAAATGATTCTCCCATATAGATAGGGAGACTGGAGAATGGAGTTTATGTCCTGTTTAACATCTCAGTAGCTGACATGGTGACAAGGTGCTGTGTCTGGAGGCTGGAGTATCATGCTTGCACCCATTGGACCCAGTGGTGAGAAAACCTAACAAACTGAAGGAGACCTTCCATACAAAGTTATGAGAAGAGCCTTTGTATTTGACAGAAAGATGCCAACAAGCCAGGAAGACATCAGGTGTGACAGACACTGAAGCAAAGCCCAAGGTCTGGGAGGAGCTTGGTGAGACTAAGTTTCAGACAGCCACAAAGATGTTCTGACCAATGACTGGACGATTCAGGAGAGGGATGTAGGCCACCACCAAATCTGTTCTTAATAAGGGTTCAGAAATATTGATTTCAGCTGACCATGTCATAATGTGGCACAAAAAATTCTGAATCTTAACAGGATATATGCTCCTCTAAAGGGGAATACAGGAAGTAACTGCTTGGATTGGATCTGTTTCTGTAGCTGGGATCACTGCAGTGATTAAGCAATTCATCTGAGACAAAGCATTAGGAGTAGAAGAGATTCAGACTAAATACGGAAACCCCTTAACATTTTAGGGTGTCATGCTTAGCATGCCTTGCCAGTGTTGTATGGCATATGGATACACCACTTCTAGTGTGGTAGCATACCTTTCAACACCTTAGCTCAAGAAATTTGGACAAAGCCTAAAATAATGGGGGGACAAAGGCACAAAAATAGGTCCAGATTTTAAATAATGCTCCTTTAAACTTAGAAAGTTGCTGGAATAACAGCTTTAATGTTAGCAAATATTTTCTAAAGGATACAATATCTGGAACTCAAATGTGTGTAATTATTTAGTGACTTCAATCCCAAGTGATTTGCCAGAAAACCACAAATTTTATGAGGAACAGACCAAAAGTATAACCAAAAATCTGGACAGTTGAGAGGTATGTTTGGTAGACTGGGGAGTTGGCCATCATTTTTAAAAAAGATGGAAAAGGATATATGTTCCAGCTTCAGAGGTATTGCATTCTTCAGCTTTTCTCAGTAGGCCTATGTCAGGATGCTGGAAAAAAGGATGCATTTGATAAGTGAATCTGTGATCTAGTAGAAGTAATACAAATTATTTTCTGACAATGGAACAGCAGACCCACTCTTTGTCTGTGTACTTACACTGCAGGGGTTGTGAGAGTTTGCTAATACTGTCTGCATGTGAAAGCTTGTGACTGTGTATCCCAAAATGTGTTGCAGAAGGTGCTATAACAGTATAGAATCTTAGGGCCATTGATGCAAAGCATTCAATCCATGTGTATGAAGAGCAGAAGCTGTGTTTATATTCTTGGCATTAAATCAAATGCCAAGGTGGGAGTAGAACTTCTCTGAGTGTTTGCCTTATTTTCCCTCCTGCTTATGATTTTCATTGACAGGATACCAAGGCACAATATAAAATCCAATTAGGGAACATAAGGCTGAATTTTTATTATTTGTAGATGGTATTGCTTCTTAGCATCAGGAATAATGTGGTGTCGAGTATGAAATGACTAGGATGAAAATGCAGTTTCAAATCAGAGGTCATGGTTTTTGTAGCAGAAATGACAGTTTTACTCATTGTGGGTAACGGAAGCAACAAACCTAAGAGGAAGTATGTAAGTACCGTGAGGTTCTGTTTATGACTGAAGGTAAAGGGTGTTAAGGGATCGGCCATCAAATGTCTATAGTAATAATGGCAGTGCTGCAGATGTTATACAGGGCTGTGCTGGTGAAACAAGAACTGAGTTATAGGGCAAAACTTATAGTTTTACTGGTCAGTGTATGCCCCTGTCTTCACCTGCCATTGTGTGATTTAAGTAGTGATGGATGGAATTAGCAGGAGTCTTTTGAAGTGGTTTGGGCAAGTAAGATTGCAATCTAGGCACTTCCTTTAGGAGCTATACAAACCACTTCTTTTTTTATCAAAGCCTGTTTGGTCAAAGTAAAAGGCCCTGGAGCAAACATTAGAAATGCTGTATGTATTATTTCTCTAAGGTTATTCAGAAAGACAGGAAAACAACCAAAACAAACTAAAACACTTACTGGAAACTCTGCCAGAGAATACACAACCAAGTACGATGAACTGTTTATTAAAACAAATAAGTGCTTTCATCTAAAAGCATACAGACTTCTTCAGCTAAAACCAGAACAATTCAAAATTGCACTTACATAGCTTCCTTGTCACATGACACCAGTGTAAGCAAAGCAAGTGTATTTTTAAAGCAACAGTTTTTAAGACAAGTGCATGTATTTAAAACAGTGTGTTTAAGATATAAAACTGAGAATAACTGTTGTTCATCACTAACTTAGGCCAGGACATAAACACAAATGATGCACAAATGCTAATGTATTCACCCTAAAAAATAAAAACAGATGATAAATATAAGAATATGATTTTTCATATGCTTTCCTCTTGCGTAAGCACTATATAGATATAACATCATTAAGACTTGGGGGACTGAAGCATTCAAAAATATCTGCTGCCAAAGCTCTCTCTCTTCATTTAATAGTTTCCATGGCCCGCCTCTGACCTCTGCTTTCTCAATAATGGCAAACAGGAAATGATGGCCTGGAAATTGGTGAATATGCTTGTAAAGTGTATTTGTAGATTTAACCTTTCTAATCTCATAGTTATGTTCATAGATGCGATCCCTAAGCTTACATTTTGATTTGCCAATATAGAAACTATTGCACTGGAGTCATTTGGTAATGTCACTGACATGATACAAATAAAACATTATATGGCAAGATCCTCCATTCGAGTGAAGTGTGTCAGGCAGCTCCAAAGACATCACAATACTATTACACTATAAATAATATCTCTTTTTAATCATTAGCTGTGACCACCAATAACATGAAACTATACACTTTGGGCAGGGTCCAGATGTTCAGCTGTGATGTGTTTTACAGTAGTTTGCTCATGTGAAGTGACATGACTAGTATATTACAGACAGTTAATAACCACTGAAGCCACATGATAAATACATTGTAGCTTGAGTCCTCTAATCTATTCTTCTGTGTCAATATGGAGGATCGCTAATGTCATATAACTAATGCTGTATATAAAAGGCTTTGACATTCGTCTATACTGTGCCATTTGTCCGGGCTACTGATATTATACACCTGATCTGCTGTTTGCAGAGTTTTCCTACTCCACTGTGCTGACACTTGGGTCATTAGGTTGGATTACTGATTTCACAAGACTGATGACTATTGACATGGCCTCTGACCTGCTATGTGAGTAGGCAGGAGTGACATTGTCAAATAAATTTCATCCATTTACTTGTAGCCTTTTACATCAAAGGCTGTTTGGCTAAACTCTTCATTCTGTACAGGAAACTAAAGACATTGCTCATATGCATGCGATTCTGGAATCTGCATCTCATCAAGCAATATAATTAACTCTGAGGATGAACAAATCTTGTGGCAAGTTAAATTCATATCACTTAGTTTCCCATCTTGTCTTCTGGACTTGAGTTCATAGATAAGTACTAGGCTAGCTGCCCTTCTGGGGCATTTAAAGCCTATCCAATTTCCCTTTCAAAGTTGAAACTCAAACCTGTACCTTGTCTGTGAAGTAAATGCCTTAACCATTATACCAAACTTCAACCGTTTCACTTAACAAAGTAGGCTTTCACTAGTGGTAAGTGAGTGAATTTATGTCAGGCCAGCTCTCTCAGTCTCAGCAGCTTAACAGGTAGCATGCTTACTTTTGAGTCTGGAAGATCAGAAGGCTATGGTGTTCTATTCCCACACCAGGTAGTTAGATTAATTTTTTCAATACTGACACTGCAGTTCTGCATAAAGGGGTGCTGCACTTCTGAATGTGTTGTCCTTTGGATGAGATGTTAAGCAGTGACCCTCTCTGTCTGAACTGGCGGGGACTCAGGTGGATGTAAAAGATCCCTTGACATTTATCAAAAAGAGCAGGCAGCTTTATTACAAACATATTACACTAATCATATATGTATACACTTTTTTAAAGTAAACACATTGAGAAAGAAAAATTCTTCAGTCAGACATAAAACCCAACACAGATATTGTTTTCATCATTCAAAATCATTTCTCCTTCCCTTATATCACAACTAGCATTTAAGTTTACCTGTGATAAGAGAACAATTTCTTAATTTATTAGATAATAATGTTTTAAATCTAGCTAGCCACAAAATCCACAAAGCACTACAGTTTGCAATATATATCTTGTTTATCTTATGATTGAAAAGAGTACTTTTCATGCATCAGCATATGCTGAGGTACTGAGAATAAATCAAATCCATTATAAGAATTTATCACATTTTTCCAGAACACGTTAACTCTTTGATAATTTGTCAATGCATGTTCCATTGTTTCTTCAGCTGTGTAAATATTCTAAAGTCTTCCATGTATAACTTTATATTTCTTCTGTCATTTACTAGTAATTTACCTAACATTAATCTCCAATGAAAAAAAACTTGTACTTCCGGTACTGGCTTATACTTATTATACTTTTCCTATATACTACCCCTAAAATTATTCCTTAAGTGCGCCCATGGATGTTCATAAAAATGTTTATCCATTATATGCTTATACCATAGTCATTGACTAGGCAAATTTCCCAGTCTTATAATTTTCTGACATCTTATTTTTTTTTCTTCATATTATTTAATGACATAATTTTGTATCTTTTTCCTGTTTCCATTTAGAAAACCTTCCCACCCCTCCTTACATTTCTCCTACAATATATATTCAATCATAGTATATTCTTTACTTTATTTACTATATAATGTAGATGTAAAAAAAACAAGATGTTCATCAGGATTAACAAATTCCAGACTACTATCTGCTGTCATACAGTGTAATACCTTTTATGGTATTCAATCCATTTCCCCATATAAAAATCAAAGAAAACTTCCAACAACAATACATCTTTTTAAAGATAATTTAAAAACTGACCACTTTTTCAAAGTAATCAATCAAATAGTAATAGATTCCTGTTATTTTTGATACACCTGCTCATTCTCAATAGTTATCTCTAACATTGTAATCACATCCTGAGCAAAGGTGACATTCATAAATCTCATAATATAGCCATATCCTGCAGTCATTTACAAGTTAAAAAACAGAATTTAGTTGAGACTGTGTATCTTCAACTAGTACCTCTAACCCTTAAAATTAACTGACATTTGTACTTAGATCATCTACATAAGATAAACACTTGGCATAAATACTCTTTCCAGTCTTCTGTCAGTATATTTCAATTGTCATTCTTCTAGAACCGCAGTTATCCTTATCCCAAATAATAAAGCACATTAAAGACACTCTTCTTTAACTCCTCTTTAAATCAGAATTTATATCTATCTATCTATCTATATATATATATATATATATATATATATATATATATATATATATATATATATATAAAATCAATTCCTAGCCCAAGAAGTTGTGCAACATGATCCATATCAAATATTTTTGAGTTTAGCAACTTTTAAATTATCTGAATAAGTAAAATAATCTACTTCAGTTTTAACTTTCACCTTTTAATAGCATTACCTATATTTGGTTCTAATAATGAATTTACAAATGTAAGAACCTTCTTAAATACTTTTGCATAACTCTGACATTCACCTACTCTCTTTCGCAGATAGAAGTTTAAATCATCCATCAAAATAGTATGCGTATTAACCATCACATAAGCCTGTAAGGCTCAAAACAGGTTTCTGTACCTTTCAGACTTGTAGGAGCATACATACATATAACCCAAGTTATACCAAATTGCAGGCAGAAGTCACATATAAGATGCCCACTTGGTATTCTTATTATAATGTTCAACATCTGAAAAGATTACATTACTTGTATAATAGTATAATAAAGCAATATCAGAGGATATGTCTGTGCCAAAAGACCATATAACTTTATTACCCCAAAGATATTCCATTTGTTGTTGCAGTAACCTTTTTTAATTTCCTGGTGCAAGATAAACAAATAAAATCTGCATTAACATTAAGACAAAATTCTACACCATCAATCCACCTCTTTTCATTAATCACACTGTTTGCAAAAAGATAAATTATTCCTTCTCTTACTTAATGTTTTTTTCATCCTTGTCGTTTCATTTTCATGTTTTTTTTTTCTATGGAATTCGATTTCCATCATTCCCCCTTACTAACATGCATATCTAAACCCTCACTGAATACCATTTCTTTTTTACTATCATCATCATCATCATCAGATTATATGACATTTTTGTAAAATCTTCACCTTCCTCACTTATATCTTCTTGTTCGTATATTTCACCATCTTGTTTTGAGGGAAAATGTGTATCTTTTTCAGAGGACATCTCAATCATGACCAATATTTCATTATATTCTATTTCTATAATTTGAGGACAGCCAAACAAAAGTGCCCAAGACATATACACTTTCTACAGTAAATTTCACAGAATGCCACAATTCACTACACTGGGAACATTACATTAACACACTAACTTATTAAATGCAGTTGTGATCCACAAACAACAAGAAAAGTTTTATGTTGTCCCCCATACTTAACATATGCCTTATATCCATTTATATGCACAACAGTTGGCATGAGATATAATTTGTTATTCTCAGATTTCAAAGAAATCATAACTTCTCAACCTCTATTATAAATGTTATGCTCATCAGACATTTTTTAATTTCATACATGTTTGCATGCAGCTCAACAGTTTGGAATTATAAAACAATATGTTATTGTAAGACAATATGGCACTTTGGTGCAATGTTTACACCAGCAATATTATATTCCATCAAAGGGGACATAATTGTTTCAATTCACACTTAATAATACATTTATCTTTAGCTTTTATAGTCTCATAGACTCATAGGTGTGTACTAGGCTAAAGACCACTAGAGCCTTTTTAAGACTAGCCATGCATCCCAGATCTCTGACAAGTTCTGGTACCCTTGATAAGTGTAAGCAGGGACCTGGGAGATTAAACATTTACAAGCAGGGGCCTGGGAGATGCACCATTTACTAGTTGCCTATGTCCTTTAGAGAAATAGGTGCCACACCAGGGCTGAATTTCCTGTTCCCCATCCAGTGGTTCAAAAGTCATTAAATTGGGTTAGAGAGGAACTCTGCTTCACATGGGCGTGGAGCCTGTTTCAGAGTAGGGTAGTCTCTGGGATACATACCTGTCTCTCCAGCAGGTCCTACTTATATCTCAGGCAAGGTTTAAGACTTTAGAATGGGTAATTCTGCTGCTGTTTGTTTTGTGGATATGCAGGAGTTCCATCAGGGTGGTATCTGATAATGCCTTGTTTGCCAGGGATAGATCTCCCTTCAACAGTCTGTAATAGACAGAATATAGGAAGAGGGCCTTGAGTTGGTCTGCATATGACATGTTATGTATCCCTTCTATTCTTTTAGCGAGGAACCTCTGTGGATGTTCTAATCATTGGATGTGCCTGGTTAGGTACATACCAAAGGGGGCACTGTACTCAAAGATAGGTCTGATGAATGCTGAATAGAACGGAACAATGACCTCCTTGGACCTAGATGCCATGCTTTTGTTTATAAGTTTCACAACATAGCATGATTTCCTCACTACTGTAGACACATGATGATCAAAGGCTAGATTACTGTCTACATACGTCACAAAGTCCCTGACTACTGGGTCGACTTTTAGGAGTGTGTTGTCAATATGACAGTTGTCAGGGATAGATGACTTCCCAATGGATACTATTATGCATTTATTGGCATTTAGTTTTAGTCCATTGCTCTGATACAAGTTATTTGTCTTAGTCTTGTCTGTGGGGAATTCTGTGACTGCTCCTAATTTGTAATCATCTGCAAGTTTGGCCAGCCAGAGGTCCTTGACATTGATCTTGACTTTCGAGAAGTAAATGCCAAAAAGGAGTGGTTCAAGGATCAATCTCTGAGGGACTCCATTTGTGACTGGCCACTTTGCAGAGGTGGACTCCATATTTCTAATTTCCTTGGTCCTATCTGTGAGCCAGATGACTAACCATCAAGTAACATAAGGGCTTACACCTAACCTCTTGAGTTTATCAGTAATGGTCAGTTGGGGTAATGTGTCCAAGGGCTTGGCCAGGTCAAGGTAGGCAGTGTGAACTACTTTGCCCTCATCTATTGTTTTGGCGACCTTCTCAAATAAGTCCACCAGACTGGGTAGGTGTGACCTTCCCTTGAGTTGGGTCCAGTATCTGTAGGTTTCCTATGTCATTATTGATCATTTCCACGATAATTCTTTCCCTGACTTTGCATATGAGACTAGTGAGACTTGTGGATCTCTAGTTTCCATGGTCTGTAGAGGGCCCACCTTTGTACAGAGGGATGCATGTTGCTGTTCACCATTCATTAGACAAAGCCTATTTGGAAGCTGTGGTTAAACAGAGATTCCAGTCTCATATGTTAATTTGCAAAAATTTATTTTTCCTGCTTGAATAAGAGCATGGACATCATTATTAATAACACCTAATGATATTACTAAATTATTCCATAACTCATATCTGTTTATAACAATGTCCTTTTTTGAAGTGATTCTCACAACTGGTAGCTTAGAAAAATGGTTGGTTATATTTTCTTGTTTTACTGTCCTACCTTTTTAAATTTTTGAGTACGAAAAAAAAAAATAAAAAAGCAGGCTTCAATGCAGCTTCTTCCTTTCCTGTGGATTTTATAGTCTCCAACTGCCAACAGGACATGCATTCATCCATTGACCTTCATGCACATCTGATATGTTCATCATAATACCTTCCTGTAAGTCAGATTTATCCATTAGCTGGCTCCATGCAATTGCTTCTTTTTCAGACGGTTCTTCTTCTGTAAGTAACTCTTAATTTTTAATCAGTAAGCCTCCGTACACATCATAAATAATTGTAATTCCATCAGAACAACCTGGTTGTATAGTAGCATCACCTTCTCAGTCCATATTGCAGCTACTGTATAGACTGCCACAGTACAAATGGAAGCAAAAAGAGTAGTAGAAGTTCCCTGGTAACTGGCCATATTTGCCCTAGTCAGTATGAACACCACCTCAGCTCTCCTGTGAAAAGAAGCTATTGGCCTAGTGGGACTAACACAGTCAACACAATGTAAATAAGATAAATAAAAGTCTTCTGTACTGCAAGCAGGGTCTCCATGTTCCACCATATTGTGCCACCTGAATGCCATGTAAAGAGGTAAACTGATGATGATTTTTTTTTTATTATTTTAACTTGTTTGCCAGGGTTGTACACTGTCCTCAGTGGTTTATTATCTGACTCTTACTGGGGAAGAAAAAAAGCAAAGGTTAACATAACTAATTGCTTAATAATCAACAAGAAAAACAATAGTGATTATCCACTACCATTGTGCTGACATACATTTTATCTATCTACATTTGGAATAAAATTCAACAAGACATACAATTACAAATGTTTAAAAATTACAATATCTAATTTATGTACAACTGCAACCAGTTGTGGTGCAAATTAGTGAAGGGAGGAAATATAGGTTTCATGAGAGATGACAGAGAGAAGATTTGCTATGAGCTGAGGAGAAGGGAAAGAATGAATCCGGAGTGCTGCATAGAAGAAGGGCTGGCCCAAAATGGGAGAGAGAAAGAAGGAGTGAAACAAGGGAGTAAAATAGGTGGAATAAATGTGGAGGCTGTGTGTGATTTGACACCATGTTGTTAATTTCCATTTGTTTGTTGGAAGATATAGCAGAGTGATCTAGGTTGAGGGCTTAATATTAGCTGAAAAATGCTGTTTTGTTACACTTGAAACATGTGCAAGAGCAGAACTATAGCAAAGTCATTTGTGGCCCTGTTCGGTTTCCCAAACTGCCCCCTCAATCAAAGTTGCAGAGCAAAACAAAACTAAGAAGGAACTTGCTGCACTTAACTCACCACAAACTGAGCAATACAACACTTCATTTGTGATCTCAAATGCAATATCAGTGTTCATTCACTTATGATAGATGATATTGTGGCTTTCATAAAGCAATACTGGTCTTGCCCTAACCTGCCAATCACATCATCTGACAGCTTACACCTGGGGCAGCTTCCTCCTTCATCCTTCCCTTGTTATAGTTCTGAGCAAGAGTCATATTTAAATAGGAACGTTTTTTACATCATACTACATTGTACTCGGCTTTATTATAATGCAGGTATACAGGTTTTTTTCTGTAACACATCTTAACTATTCTGTTATTGCTCATATTTCTTTCTTTTTGTTTCTGAAATGTTTTGCATTTTACCGGGGCTAAGCCTGAAACTGGTCACATTGATCAGTGTACTACCCAGGTAAACAAAAACAAATACATGAATAGACCAAAAAATAAATATTTCATTGAACCTGTGATTTGGAGGTGCATGGAGAAGAAATTGTGGGACTATGTTTGTTGGGTCAGTCAGGTGGCTGGGCTAGGGAAGAGATTGAAATAAGTTTGTAGACTAAAGTGCCTAGCAGTAGTCTGCATCAGTGCCAAACTGGTAGCAATTTGGCCTTTTTAAGGACTGCACAGATGTGCTGTCTATGGGGTGGGCAGCTAGAGCGGTTGCTAGTGGTTTGCAGAGTTATCAGGCTGTGATACAACTACTATTCTTCAATTCCAGATCAAGCTCGGTTGTCTTGCTGAGGACTGCATCTATACTCCACTGTAACATGGGACTCCTAATCTCCTTCCCAACATGATTGGCTATGTGCTCTCTAGGGTCTTTTTTATGGTGATATGGGTGTTTAATACTTTCATGCTGTAGTAGGCAATGCCTCCCATCAATGACAAGGTTTCTCTAAAGGAAAGGCAGGTAAGGCTAGACGCCTTTATTACTAACAGCAGAGGTAGCAGCCCTAACAAACTCCTTCATGATGCAATCATTTGTATAGAGCGGGAGGGCAGTGAGGCACAGCAAGTCAATCAGAACTGGTTGACAAGTCAACTCCATGCAAAAAACACAAAAATCACTTTTTTTTTTTTTGGTTGGTCAAGACCCTCATCATCTGCAGTGGAAGACATTGATCCCTACTCACTGCACCTATGTATGCCAAATTCTAGGTCACATAATAACACCTGGAAAAGTTAAAAACGCGCATGAGAATAATAATGGTTTTACAGTCCCACTAAATCACTAAGAAGCACTGTCAGGGAATCAACACATGAGTTGTTTGGTGACATTTCATCAATATGAAAGAAAGCTCTACAGTCACCTCTGTATAACTTTTACATTAGTATGAAAAATTATTCTGCTTCAATACTATGCACCATGCTGGGTCAAACAACAGCACACTGTGGTGTGGGAATTGACCTATATTTGACAGCCGTATTAGATGAATTTGAGGTTAAGTAATGAAATAGGAAGAATCTATTTTGAGAAATATGAGATTTTGTCAGTATTATATCTCAGGATGCAGTTTTAAAACAGTTAATATTGATTACTCATAATTAACGAATATCCACGTTCTTGATTAATTAACATAGATGTCCACTGCAGTGGGAAAAATTCTATAACTCTCACTGGAATCCTTAGCCTTCAGAACAGGGAGCTTAAGTTTATTCATAGGTACTTTTATATACTTTTTTATTTTATTAAAAACTATTTTTGAAGGGATGTGCAAAATACCACTTACCATAGCCATTTCTTATTACTAAGCAGCATATAGCTTGCTGGCATCCTAAGGAGTTTGCTCATATCCTTCTACTTGTATACATAAATGAGTACTCCCACTACTAAGATATCACAGTTTATATAACTAAAGAGTACCAGAGTGTGCAAGAATCCACAACTGCTCAATACATCAGCGGTCATACATGACAATCTTGAGTGCACACAGCCTCACACAGCATATACTTGAACTCACTATTATATGATCAAATGTAACAAATGAAATGTGTTTTATTTTAGGGGGCTTCTAAGCCATCCTTACATTTTTATCCTCACTGTAAGGTCATTGCAGATGTAGGCCTCCTTACATTTTTATCCTCGCGTTAAAGTCACTGCACATGTAGAAATGGCAGAGTGGTTTTCCTCCTTTTTTGAGAGACTGTGATCCTTAAGGATCTGTATCCAGTATCCCAGTCAACCCCTTCTTTCCTGACCTCACCCATTTCATCATTATCCCTTTCCACTTTGAAGTATAGCTTTCTGCTTGTGCTATGCATAGCAGCCTTAACTGTGTAGCTCTGAAATACCCCTTCAAATCTGGTAATCCCAAACCACCTTGTTCTATTGGAGGGATCAGCTAATCCCACTTGACTCCTGCCCTCTTCCCCTGCCAGAAAAAGTCCTTCAAATCTTTATTAATTGCTATCCACAACTTCTGTTATTGGTAAAACTATGCCTGACCTGTGTATAAAACCAAAGGGACTAAAAGCATTTTCACTTCTTGTACATTGCTATCCATAGCCATAAGACAGAGCTTCTAGTTTCTCAGTTTTGGTATTATCTTTTGTTTAGTCTTTTCCCACATATCCTTAGCAGCCATAACAGAATCCTTTCTAATCCATACTCCTAAATACTTAATTTTATCATGCCTCCATAAATATGGGTATTGCTGAAACAATTTGTGTGTGGGTACATTGTTTACAAGCATTGCCTTTGTTTTATCTTTGTTAATTTTGTATCCTGAAAAGACTTGAAACTATTGCAGAATGTTCCACAACACTGAAATGTTCCTTTCTGGGTTTATCGTGTATAAAATAATAACAATCTGCAAATGAAGGCAACTTTTCTTGACTACCATACCAATTATATCCTTGAATTTCTGAGTTCCTTATTTTCTTTGCCAAATGTTCTAATTATAATACAAATATCAAAGGGGAAAATACACCCCTGCCTGGTTTCTCTTCTCAAGCAAAACATATCAGAAAGAAGCCCCCACACTTTAATTTTTACCTCAGATCCCTCATATGTCCTCCTAATCAACCTTATAATTTTATCTGAGATTGCAAATGTTTTCACTGCCCTATTCATAAAATCCCAGTTTACTCAAATGCTTTCTCTGCATCAAGACTCAGCAGCAACAGTGGTATTTTCTTACATTCTGTTCCCCTCTGTATCATCATTGTTCTGGTAATGTTGTCAAATGTTTGCTTCCCCTCCCCAAAACCACATTAATCCATATATATCAGTGTTGGCAGCACCTTTGCCATTCTTTTAGCCATTATAGACATATACACGTTATAATCATGGTTTAGAATCCAAATAGGCCTACATGAATCTGGATCTAATGGGTCTTTACTGTCTTTAGGTATTACAGGCACCACCACTTTCTTCCAGGATGTTGGTGCTTCTCCTCCTTTTAAAATACTATTAAATAAAACCTTCCAGATCTTCATTACTTTATTCCCTCCAAACTTCCACAGGAATATCATCTGTTCCTGGGGATTTCCTGTAGATTGGTTATACATCACCATTCTTATCCCATCTCCTCATGTCCTAGCTGTTAGTAATTGAACCTCATCTTCCTCTAACCTTGGCATATTTAACTCCTCAATAAACATTTCCATTTGTATTTTTTCTTGATTTCCACATTTCTCTGCTTTCTGCAGAGTTTCATAAAATTTCAGAAATATTTCTAATAGCTCTACAGGACCTATTTTTCCTTTCTGTTGCCTGAGCCATTGTGCTAAAGGTTTTTGTGTTCTGGAGTTATTTTTAACAATTGTTTAACAACAATCTTTCTAAACTCATACATATTATTGAAGTAGTCCCTTATTTTCTCTTTATCACTCTGCAGTTGCACCTCTTCTTGTTCTGTGAGATTCACTCTTTTCTGCAATACTTTTATCTTTGTCAGTCCTTCTAAATAATTGTTGTTGCTGCTTAATTGTATCTCCTTTTCTTTTATTCCCACCCTGTTTAAAACTCCACTTTAACTTTATCCCACTCCTAGCTGTATTTTCAGAAGAAATTTCTTTCTTTTCTAATAATTCCCAAATAATTTCTACTACCCATTTCTTACATACTCCTCTTTTAATAGATAGGTGGGAAAGCACTGGTATCTCATTTTTATTTCATTACTCTGCATTTTTATTTTAGTTATTATTGACACATGACCTGAAATAGTTATTGGATGTATATCAAAGCTTTCAATTAAATGCACATGTCCCTGTGAAATATAACTTCTGTCTAGCCTAGCCCAGTTTTTGTACCTTGGGGAATAATATGTAAATTCTCTCCGAAATCCTACCACTGAATTCACATCTTCCGTACCAAATATTTTCATAAATGTCTTCAAAAACCTACTGTCTTTTGTTATATTTCCCTTCTAGGCACCCCAGATACATCCTTACTGTTGAAAATCAAATTCCAGTCCTCACCTATTAGTAATATTCCCTGCTGAACGATGATTTTTTTTCTCTCAGAATTGTTTAAGCTCCACTGTAGTAGTTTAGGTGGAATATAAATACATGATTATCCTCCTTCCTTGCCAGTAGCCCCTTAGTACTACAAATCTACCATAATTATCTTTTTCCCTCTTCTATCACTATACCTTTTTTCTTTGTCCCAGATATTCAGCTGAATATCCATCCTGAAATCCATTCTTTATCAAACTCAGATGCTCATTTCTTTCCAAATGTGTCTCCTGTAGCATAACTATTTACACACTGCATTTTTTAAATATAGTTCTATTTTGTATGCATCTCTGAGGTCATTCATATTTAAAGATAACATAGAAAGTGTCATTATGATAATAAGTTATTACTACCACTTGTTATATATAACAGCTTTTTTAAATGTCTAGTTTCAACGTTTGTGTTACATGCATACACAAATGTTTGGCAGATTAATCTTTTATACAGTTGTTTCTTGTCATAAAACTATGTCACATCTTACAAGACTTTTTATTTTAGTGAAAACCCTAAACAATAAAGAAAGACATCCCCAGAACACCCCAGAACCTATTAACTTAAAACTAGCACACAAAACTATGTATATCTTCAAATACTGAAGTTTAACCCTTCCTAACAGGACCAATTGTCACAGACTGACAGCCATACACACAGGCTTGAATTAACCTATAATGAAGCTTATCCATGTCAAGATACATGGTCCAGCCTGTGGTTCTACTTCCACTAAGTGCTGCCTGTTTTTGTTTTATCTTTGTTACTCTCCCATATGTAGAAAACACATTAAATGCATTCAGAAAACATTATCTTCTAGCCATGGAAGAAAGAAGTATTCTGATTTTATTATCCCTTATCAGATTGATTCCATAGAAACCTGAGAACCAGATGCACAGCTCCCCTTCACCACAAGCCTTCTACATGGTTCTTTGTAAATGTATGTACTAGAGAAAAATGTTACATTATATTATACTCAGTGTTGTTCTGTTTATTTGCTTCCCCTTAAAACTTGTTATAAATCAAGCCAAGGGGCTTAATCCAGTCATTCTCCTATGTAAAAGTAAGACAAGTCATACAAGTTTTTTCTTATATCATGCTATTTTGACCAGGTTTTCTTTTCTCTGTACATTATAGCATCTACATTTCTTAAAACTGAACAAGAAGAAAGAAAGAAGAAGGGGGAAATAGGGGCACCTGATTACTTTAGTATCCCTATTAAAACACAAAAAGTAATTGAAAAAGCTTTACTTTACTGCATACAGTATATTTCATGCATTATAAAAGTACTGTTAAGAACAACATTTTGCTTTACTTACAGTTACAACTTTCCTTCCTCTTCCCCTATCCTAAATGTTCTTCCAAACATTAATGGCACAAAGTAGGGCATATGCTTTGAAGTCCCCTATAAGTGTAACAAAGTCAAAAAGTCCAATATTTCCAGTATTTCTTGCTCCTTCTTATTCCACAAATGTAATTAATGCTTTGTAATCCCACATTTATTCTTCAGTTTACGATTTGATGGCTTTCTTCCTGTTGATCTCCATCTCCCAAATCCAGTCTGATTTATTTCCAGTGTTTTCCTTTTTGCTGGCATCCAGGAAGTGTACTTACTAGACAGTTACTAAAGTAACACAAAAGTTAAAACTAGACATTTAAAAAACCTGTTATATATAACAAGTGGTAGTAATAACTTATTATCATAATGACACTTTCTATGTTATCTTTAAATATGAATGACCTCAGAGATACATACAAAATAGAACTATATTTAAAAAATACAGTGTGTAAATAGTTATGAAGAGAAATTCACTGGCTCACTTTTCTGACTTTTTGTTTTCATAACATGAGAGATGAAATTAGGCTGTTACTCAGTGTGCAGCCATCTTGGAAGTTTTTAATGCACTTATTTTTGGCCATTTTTGAGTCAAAATCTTTTGAAACAATGGAAATCTAGAATGCTGATGTCTCATCTTTCCAGCAATATGCACTCAGATCCACACCTTCTGAAGGTTAATGCTTGGCTTCTCCATCTTCTATGATAGTCATGGGGTCTAAGCTTTTTGGGGAATAGTGGCTTTCATTGTCATCTCATCCCAATGGCTATCCACCTGAAAGCCACCATGTGACAAATAGATTTAGTTTTCCCTTTAGGTCGCTGACAAGTGTGTAGATCCATATTCTGCCCCAAGTCCCTCGGTCCTCATTTTTCATCAGAAACCTTTGATTCCAACCTCAGTTATTCTTCTAGCAAGGGTAATTTGGTGGTAATGTCTAATTTCATTCTGTTTCAGTTATTTAGCTTCCTTACTGGAATGAAAGGATTTCTTACTGGGACTTTCGAAATAAGTCCTCCTATTAATGACCCTGATCCTCACAGAGATATTTATCCACCATTTAAACCTGCAGCCTGACTTGCATAAACATACTTTTCCCAGAAGACCCTCTTTTTACTGGTGATTGCATCAACTAAGACAATGTCTGAGCTACAAGCCCTTTCTGCCAAATTCTGTTATCTGATTTTCCATAAGGAAAGAGCAACACTTAAAAGTAATGCTTTAGTTATGCTTAAAGTTCCCAAAGAATAACATTTAAAGCAAGTTATCAATCTGTCTTTTTCCCTGAGTATTTTAAACATTGTGAATATCTTTTTAGCGTAGCTATATCCACTTCTGATTTAGATTTTATTGGGCAGAACCAAACCTTTCCACAAGGCTATTGATAATTTGTCTCTTTTCCTGAGTTAAAATTATACATAAAAGTTGTCAGGCACACCTTTTTCAGATTATTAGATGATTGCATTAATTTTTGTCATTATAACCATGAAAGAAGTATGACGGCAATCCCCTGGTTACTTACTTAGAGTGTGATTATTTGCATAGCCTTTTTTTCCATGTTGGTACCCCTTACTAGAGATATTTGTGCAGCAGTAATATGGTCCTTCTTTGGACATAGATTCCAGATCCATGTCTTCTTTTCATGGACACTGTCAGAGGGCGTATTCTCATGAGACTAACCAGGAGGATTACTTAGGGGCTCTTTCTAGAGGTTACTGAAGATGGACTTCTTATCAGACAGAATGTTTTGTATATCATAACAAATAATCTGTAATAAGAATGCCCATCTTTGGTAACATATCCTCCCTCCTACCTTTTACCTTCTTCATTTCCTCTCCCTTCTCCTCTCCTCTGCCTTTTCTTAGACTTTCTTCAGCTTTGTCTTGAGCTTCATAATTAGAGGGAGATGGATGTGTGATGCATGCTGGAAAAGGGGGCTGTGTTTGACAGGCTGAGAAAGTTAACCTGCCAAGTAGCCCTACCACCTGTGACACAAGTCCAATAAGTTACTGCAGATGGATCTTATTATAGATCTATTGTTATAGTTAATAGATCATTTTTGTTTACTTTTGGGCAGTTATACTTTTAATTTTACTGACTGGATCTGAATGCATTTTGACTTTTCAATAAGCTGAAAGAATAACAAAAATATAATTGCATTGTCAAAATTGAATAGCAGGGGCGTGAGGGTTATTATGGAATTTGTTTTCAATTAGCTAAAGAAAGTAATGAATTTTACCCTCATGACCAAACATTCCATCCATCCTCTACCTCTTTTCCTATTTTTTGCACACGGGGTTGGGGTGTCACTTCAACAGTGACAATCATCTAGAGCCAAGGTTTACACTGGTGGGTGGCTAGCTTGCTTGTATAAGACCTGTCTCCACCCAAGAAGTTAATGGAATAAAATGAGTATCAGATAACAAATCATAATGAATGAATACATGAATGAATGATACAAAGGTGCTAGCATTTATATAAAAAAGTGCTCCTTAAATGGTACATTTTGCTGCTTATAATCCTCACCCAGCATCAGTGGTGGCTGGTGACTTCAAATCAAAGGGGGGGTGGGGCTGCAGGAGACAGCTGAATGGATGGGGCCAATGGGAAGGGGTGCGAACAACTAGAAAGGGCAGGGGCTATGCTCCAAACCACAAAAACTGAAACTTTAATTAAATATGCTGCCCTGTGTGCCAAACCATCATTATGAGAATCCAATCAAGACAAAATGAAGTGTAGAAGAAAAAAATATTTCAATGCATTGGCTGCATGACAGCTTACTTAATATCTAGATGGAAACAAAAGGCTGCAATGCATAAAAAAATACTTTTTAAATACATTATTGGAATGCCAGTCAAAGAAAAACAAGCAGCACTCAACTCAAACCACTTCTTGCTGCACTGCAGTTCTAATTATAATTTTTATTCAGCGTTATAAAAGTACCAAGTAACATGCTGAAAGTAGAAATCACTGTGATACCCCCACTTGTAAAAATATTTCTTATCCAAAAAAGACCTGCTGCCTGACAACAACTATCTACTTGTTTCATGGGGAAAACATGATCAAAGTAAAAAATGAACAGCAAACAAGAAACAAACTCAAGATAAATTGCTTAAAATATTACTGCCCAGGTTATGGACCACACATGATAGATTATCATTCTGTTTAGTTTACGGGTAAAGCCTGCAAAGATGACTGCAAGCCTCCAACAAAGGTAATGAGCTTCTTAAAATATTGTAATCCTGTCCTTTATTACAAATACTGTCATATGCATTTCAATACCCAAGGCTTATACGTTATCTAGTTATGTAAGTATTCTCTGCGTGGAAACAACAAAAAGGCTTTCAATGTTGGTAATTCTTTAACGGTATGCTTATTAAAGCTTACTTGCATCTTACAATCTCAGACAAGCTTACTGGATGGTCATGAAAGCATTGCTACTTTAAACACAGAGCAACGGACACTTTCTGAATAATAAAAAGCATAAATCGACAGTATAAAAATATGACAGAAAACCAGAACATTCTGTAAAATCAAGCAAGAACAAATGAAAAGCCAATGTAGTACTTGTGTCTACCTTGGATGGCGAGATACTCTGCACACTTACACTGCATAACTGTTCCTTGTCTTGCTTGGTCACATCCAGAGTCACTACATGGGGGAGTGGGGTGCAACAAGTATGTCACAATTTGAAATGGCTCTGGCTAACTGTGATGGCCCTGACACATTTGTCATACCTCTCAACCTCAGAGCAGGAAATCTGGACAAAGCCATACACAGAAGTGGGACAAAGGCCCAAAAATAAGGACAATATTTAAATATTGCTCATAAACTTTCTAATATAATAGTGGGTCTTGCATTAGTATGAATGTTCTGAAGGGTATGAAATCTGAAACTCAAATGTCTGCCATTATTTTCTAACTTCAATCTTTAATGATTTGCCTCTAATTTGCCAGAAAACCACAATTTTATGAAAAATGGACCAAAAATATGATGCAAAAATATAAAGTAGCCTCACAATACAGCTGGGAACCTATCAAAGAAAGGACACTTTTTTAATATTAGTACTGTTAACTTGAGCAGCTGACAAAATAAACAAATCTACATGCATTTCTGAAATAAAAGTAATCTATAACTCTGAGTATTAGTTATTTATTAATTGTAAACCCTCCATTTTCTTCCAAAATTGCCATTTTGTGGAGGGATTATTAGAGGGAGAGCAACATTTTGAGTCAAAATCGGGGACAGTTGAGAGGTTTGGATATGTCTAATTTTATAAAGCAATTTATTTGCATGTACCTCTCAACCTGTTAATGCATGAAATCTGGACAAGGCCAAATATATTGGGGGAACATACAAACAGTACTAAATATTGCTCTTGTATAAACTTAGTTGATAGAATAACAGGTCTTGCTTTAGCATGCATTTTTCTGAAGGTTATGAAGTCTGAAACTCAATGTCTGTCATTATTTAGTGACTTAATCCCTAAATGATTTGCCAGAAAACCCACAAATTTTATGAGGAACAAACCAAAAATAAGAAGCAAAAATCTATTCATTCTGTGAAAATCTGGACAGTTGAGAGGTATAGTTCAGCCGGGGCTGTCTTTGAGTTTGCCGCCCTTCCCCCTCACAAAATCATGGTCGAATTGAGCCTCCTCCCTGCAGCCATTCCAATGTCCGATTATTTGGCTATTTCGCCCCATTTACCATAAACACTGTAATGTGAATACTGATTTACTTCTACGATGATTTGGATTTTATTTGAAAGTTGTATTTTGCATTTTACAGCACAAACACTAAGACATCTGCTAAACAATGCAATGCAGTCTCACAATGAAAATAGACTTAACATTAAAAATTTTCTGCCCTTGAAACTCACATTCATTGGAACAGCATTGAAATCCACATCAAAGAAAATACATTTGGCAAGTATAAAGATTAACTTTGGGCTGTTTTCAAATGGTAGGCCCCTTGCACACAAGACATACATGTGTTATGTGATGCACCTTCCTGATTGTATTAAATTATATTCCTTGTATAATACAATACAGTTGTTAGAGGGTGTTTTAAATTTATTGTTTTGAACATTTTCCAGTAAACAATGAAACAAAATGCATGGAGCAATATTGACAAAACTGCCCAATTTAGAACATGTCCATCATAAAAGTCTACTCAAACTTCTACAATCCACCAGTATCAGTAAATATGCACAAACTCTGCAGAAGTAAAAGTAATCTATAAAATTCCACATTAAAGAGATCTATAAATAATGAAGAGGTTGCTGCTAGCAAACAACTTTATATTTCATTGTTTCATCTACAAATAAAGTGCCTGTACCTTCACCAAAGAGGACATTCTCAGTACGGCAGCATCCACCCCCTGTGGGAGTAGAACCCACAGACTTCTGCATCAAAAGCAAGTACACTACAATGCAAGCAGACATAGCATAAGCAGCACTAAACATCTCTTCCCCTGCAGCTCTCAGCTCCTTATAAAAGCTACTCGACATTCCACTGTATCCCTCAACTTTGCCGCACAAGAAATCTGGAAAAAAAAACAAAATTTATTGGGGGGGAGGGGAGCTCAAAAACCAGGGATACATTTTAAACATTGGTTGTATAATCTTGGAAAGTTGCTAATATAAAATGCTGTGTTATCACCATACATTTCACTGCCATGACTTGAACCCAGGACCCTGTGCAAAACAGCCAGAGCAACATACCACTATGCCAAATAAGCTGTTTTATGAAAGAGAGGAAGACTAAAACTTAAATGGCTACCATTTAGCGAATTCAGTTCTCACCATAGCTGCCAACCTCTTGGTACAAAACACCTGGACAAAGCCAATAATGGGGGAATACAGCCCCCCAAACATATTCCGTGAATTCAGTTCTTACCATAGTTCTCAACCTTAGCACAAAAATCCTGGATGAAGCCAATAATGGGGAAATACAGTCCCAAAAATAGGGTCAAATTTCAAATACCCACCTTATAAACTTAGAAAATTGCTAGAATAAAAGGTTTTGTGTTACCATGTACTTTCTGAAGAATATGAATTCTGAAATTCAAATGCTTGTCATTTTTATTTATTTAACATTTGTTAACCAGGAAAGTCTGACTTGGAACAAAAGCCAGTTTTCAGCAGAGGCCCAGGGAGAAACATTCCAGACACAAGAGGCCCAGGGAGAAACACTCCAGACACATGTCTTTGTAAGATGGGAGGACACCAGAGCAAACCCACATAAACACAGGGAGGACATGCAGACTCCACACAGAGGGTACCCCAGCCAAGAATCATACCAGAGAATCTGTAGCTGTCAGGCAACAATGCTACCACTGCACCACTACACTACGGACTGTGTCAAGAAACAAGAATACAGAAACCACAGATTTTATGAGGAACAGAACAGAACAAATATGAGGCAAACATCTGCAAATTTTTTACAAATGGTGGTGGGTAGGGAATTCAGGCTCTTGCCACTTGGGCCCAAGGTACAGGGTTCAAAGCTTATTCTCTACCCACCACCATGTAGCAACTGGGGCAGTACACACACACACACACACACACACACACACACACACACACACACAACAAATCCATCCATATAAAAGCCCACAACTTGTAAGCAGCTGTAAAATTCATCCCTGCAGTAAGCAAGTCCTTTCCCTTCTGTGAGGCTTGTCCTAGTCCTTCTAGCGAGAGCACCAGCCTGCGAATGTTGCAGCCCAATTCCTTCTCCAGTCTATGCAGTTACAACTGCATAGACTTCTGAGATATTTGGAGTTGAATGTTGTCTTCTTAATCCGGACTGCTGGTGAGACAGTATGGATTCTGTGCACATGCTTCAGACTGGTTCACCAGCAGTCCAGATATCGGGAAATGCCGCGAGTGCACATGCACGATGTTCCAGGACTTTTGTTTGCTTTTATTTTGTTTTCTTTTTTGTTTATTTCTGTTTATTTTCTTTTTTTACAGCTGGGAAGGGGGGGCTGCAGTCATGCAGCCCAATAGCACGAACCTACCCTGCCCAGCATTGAGCTGCATTTTACCTTCTCAGGTGTTCACTGACATACAATGTGTTATTTTGTGAAGTCACAGAGTGGTTCAGCTCAGAGGTTTGAGAGCCCTACAAGTACTGAGCTGTCTTGTACTGTTAATTAGTACAAGCAGCTATCAGCTGTTGTTTAAGGAATACAGTATGTAGTCACTAGTCAGTGAAAGGCATGGTCAGCATAGTTACAAATAGACTCAGATAGGAGGTCCCTGCCCAGCAGAATTGGTGCTCAGTAATGACAAATATGATCAACCTTTCTAAACCTGAATCAGCATCAGTACAGCAAATGCAGCGAAGCACTGTTTGTTTTATGACAGTGAGATCTTCATGTCATACAAAATACAGAAACATCTGTATTATTGATGGGTAGCACACAAAGTAACCTTATTTTATTACTTTTGGTGCACATTATTCTATGTGTTTTCACTACAACAGTTTGCATACAAAGAACAAATCTGGTTTTAAATTTAAAATGTTAACAGGTCCACTTTTGATGCTATGGTTTGCTTCAGACA
Source organism: Protopterus annectens (assembly GCF_019279795.1). NCBI lineage: Eukaryota > Metazoa > Chordata > Ceratodontiformes > Protopteridae > Protopterus > Protopterus annectens. The sequence goes on from NC_056741.1 coordinate 355,402,941, forward strand.
CTTCCCACCATCTAAATTTGCATGCGTTGTGAGGTTTGGACCCAAGTCTCAACAAATGAACTTGAAGTCCAGCCTTCAAAGTTCAAAAGTAAAATACAAAGGGTCTTATGCAGCTTTAATTTAGGTTATGAGTATATACATATTAGTGCAATAACTAGAATTAAAAATCCATACCTGAAGTTGTTTAACAGAGCTATCAATTATCACCTGAAACTAAAAGACAGTTTTCAGGATAGAAGTTTCTCACATTATGTTTTATTTGACATAGCATAGGATGAAAAGTTAAGAAAAAATGTCTGTTCTGACATTTAAAGAAGATATATAGCTAATGCAATAAAGTTCTGCGTCATTGTTTAAAATGTGTTCCCGTATCTATCCTACTCTGAATGTAATATGTTACAATAACATTTACAGCTGGATTGTGGTTCTTAAATTTCTTTGTATCTGGGTTGTAAATCACAATGACTATATTAAGTGCTGACCTTGGAACCAGGCTACCTTTTTCACAGATATTATTTGGTCGAAAATAAAGAGAAATTGAATCTGGCCATGTTTTTAGTAATATATTTTAAACCACAATGGCTTTAATACAAAACTGTATGCATTCTAATGGCATAACCTTTGAACTGCATATTATTTGTAGTTTACTACTTCTGTGTGCACAGTGGTTAACATACTTTTATAATTATTGATAACTTAGAGTTTTAACATATACAGTAAAATAATACTTAAGTGATGGGATTTCTTATACTGGAAACTAATATCTCCCTTCCGTGCGGTAGCAGATGCTCAGTGAGTGTGATAAAATATACATACATATATTTTTTTAATGTTATGACAAAGTACATATTTAATGATAGAATGAGTAGAACAGTGCTTTTTTATGTCATACTGTAATCTGTTCACAAATTATGTGACACTTTTGCTCTTTTAATCTTCAGAACTGTCAGTTTAATTGAAACAGTATGTAGCCAAAAGTAGCAGAACTCTTATTTTGTGGATCACTTCTGCTTGCCTTCTAAAATGCCAGACAATGTAATAAAATTCTTTTTTATCCAATTATTTTATTGAATTTTTCCTAAACAAAACAGCAAAATCACAATGTTTTCTCATTCTAGAATAAAATATCAGGTTAAGAAAAAACGATTTACAACATGTACAAAGGTCTGAAGTAAAATTTCAATTTACAAGTAAATTAAACAAGTTCCGTTAACACAAATGTCAGTTCAGAAAGAGTTGTGAACCATTTGCAGAGTCTCAAAGAGTGATAAAACTTTTATCCAAGGATTGTTGACTATTCACTGATTCCTTTTCATTAACCAAATCATTAGTTTTATTAAATGTAATAAAATTCTTGGTAGCAAGCAGGCAGAAGCAAGCACAAAGCAGACAATTAGTTCAAACTGCTTATTAAAGCAATAATGTTCAGTTAACAAATCATATACAAAAAGGTACAATCCAGCTTTGCAATCCACTCATAAAGAAAGGAAAAAGGGGTAAAAAGTTTCTGTCTGTTGCAAAACATGATTCAGCACAATTCTATATTTCCTAAAACAGATAATATATGATTCCGATCCATTTTCTTGCTATGAATGTGATATTTGGCACAGACCTTTCTCAGATGGGTACAGCCATGATACAGTTGCACTGCAGTTTATCTTTGGCTACTTAACACTGTTGATGGTTCCACTTAGTCATTTGACACATACCACACTGTTGTACCAAGTGTACCTGCAAAGTATCCTTTTATTAGATTTCTGCCATCCATGGGTCAGTAGGTATTACTGTAATGGGTGGAAGGCTTGTAGATTCAACCTTACTTAGAAATAAATCTAGACTTGATGATGATTGCACTTGTGCAATTGGCATAGCTTGGAGAGCTGTTGTTTAATATATTAATGACTGAACTGATTAAATAAATAATTTTAGGCATAGAACAAATAGAACACATTTAGGAAATGATGCATCTATCGTCCGCAAAAATCATTCAGCCTCTATGAAACAAGACAATGCCCCTGACAACTTTGGAATTCTGGTTGCAAGTATTCAGCAATCTGAGGATCCAGTTTGTTTAGAAGGAAACAAAAAAAGAAAGAAAGGAAGACGTTCACAAGAAATAAGTAGTAAAAAGGACAGCACTTTGTTATGTAACACAGATTACAGGGATTTTTTTTTTCTATCAGAAAACTTACAGTCTACAGAAGAAGGCATCATTTTTCCAACAGAGAAGGTAGAAAAAAGAAGCAAGGGGCAGGTGAAAAGGAAGAAATCAAAACTGAACATGGAAGGATTGAAGAACATTACTATTAGAAAAAAGAGAGAGAAAAAAAAAGAAGAGAAAGACAGATGTTGACTGCAAGGCCCAAGCTGTGGATTTACAATATCAGCTGGATGAGAATTTAATACACAATGAAAACAGTGGGATTAATAAGACTAATGGTGAAGATCTATCCTTTGTAACAATTGACAGAGCAGGTATTACTGTATTAGAAGCTGAAGATTCTTCAGAGCTGGCCAGCAAAGATATTCTGGTAACTGGAGATTAAATCATTAGAGGAACTGATACTTATATATGCAGCGAAGATAATGAACATTGAATAGTGATATGCTTGCCAGGAGCAAAAATAGAAGATGTGAGACAAGCCTTGAAATGCCTTCATGTAAGGAAGTATGGATCTGTTTTTATTCATGTTGGTAGAAATGATGTAATCTGCAAGGATTCTCTGACTGTTAGTAAGGAACTGACAGCCCTCTTAGATAGTATAGCTTGTGCTGGTGTAATCACCTATGGAAAGGATAGTCAGATCATTGTGAATGAAAAGATTTTTTGGGTAAATACCTACATTGAAAAAGTGTCTTGTTTTAAAAAATGGAAATGTGCAGAGCATACAAGCCTATGTTTGGGTACACGTGTTCAGATAGGATGGGGTGCATTTATCAAGATCAGGGGAGAGAATTTTTGTAGCAGATATTTTGCAATATCTGACAAACACTAGGCAGGTCGAAAATTTAGCAGTTCACAGACAGCAACATTTGATGCATCTTTGATGGTTGTTAATGCCAGGAGCATAAATAATATTTTTTTATTGGAAATTTACTAAGTTCCCACAACATTGATGTTGTTATTGTTTGTGAAACATGGTTAAAGAACAATGACTGGAAACCAGTTCTGTCAGGGTATAAATGTTTTTACTGTAACAGACGTCTAACACAAAATCAGGTGGAAGTGTTATGATAGGGATTATAAAGATAATTATGAGACCTGTGGTTATTACATGTTCAGTGATAATACCAATACTATAGGCTGTGTAACTGTGACAGTAAGACAACCCTGGAGCATATAACAATTCTTGGAGTGTATAGACCACCAAAGTCAAATGCAGATGACCTAGAGGAATTCAAACATTTCTTGCATGAAACACAGGAGGGAAGAATAAGATTAGCTGGGGACTTGAATTTACCAGAAACAAACTGGAATAATATTGATTCAACAATGTTAGTAAGGAAATTATTCACAATGTATATTCAGCAGCAACAATTCATTCAGACGGTAAAAAACCTACTGGGGATAGAACATAGCAGATATTGTTTGTGTTCCTAAAGAAATTATTGTTACTTCAAATCAAATTATACCATCATTGATGTGCAGTGATCATGGGGTTATAAAGTTTAATTTGTTGCTAGATAATTCTGCCAAACTGAAATCTAAACCAACGCACAGAAGGTTAATTTCAGGTTATATGGAAGCAAAACAGTCACTATGTAAAAGTAACTGGAGTGAGGTGTTCAGTGGAAAAACTACAGATGGAATTGTTTGAGTACAAAAAATAAAAAAAAAAAGTTTAACATCAGGACCTAGGTATGCAACATCAGGGGGACATATTTCCATAAGAACAAGATATCTGATTAAGATGAGAGACAAAAAATATAACAAATGGAAGAGAGGTTGAACTACAACTTTGAAAACTGAAATAAACAAGCTGGACAAACAGATTAAGCATAGTGTGAGACAAGATCAAGAAAAGTATGAAGAAAATGTATATAAAGATATTGAGTATGATATGAAACCTTTTTATAGATACACAAGATGTGGAAGGAGTAAACACACACAAATTGATAAACTGTGTGCAGATTCTAAAATTTATTCTCAGGCACAACATATTATAGATATATTTACAAAATCTTATGCAAAACAGCTTGGCTCCACAAAAGGGGTAATAAGTTGTCCTAGTGGCATCCAGGTAACCTAACATTCTGAAATCAAATAAGATTATATTGAAAAAGAACTGTGCAAAGTGGATCCAAACAAAGCACGAGGAGGAGACGGAATTAGTAACAATGACCTGAGAACACTTTAGCAAGAACTTACTGAACCATTATATCTATTAATCACTAGCTCATATAAATATGGGGAGATTCCTCATGATTGGAGACATGCGCTTATTAAACCTATTTTCAAGGAAAAGGGGAGAAGGACAAACCCAGAGTCATACAGACCCTTAAGTCTACTTTCATGTTCTAAAAAAATAATGGAGAAGGTAATATTGGATAAGTTATTGTCAGAACTAGATAGTTTGGGACTTGAAACCATGTATCTGCTTCAGTAGACCGAAATATTACTTATCCAAAAGTCAGATAACAGAGATGAAAAGGACCACAACATGAGAACACTGATGTCCCAGAACACTGACTCACCACACCAGGTAAGTAATATTTCAGTCTACTGAAGTAGACCCGAAACCATATATCAGCATGCATATGTTGAAAACAGATCTATTACCACCTGCAACATGATGTTCTATAACAATATAATAACAGCTATGAATGAAAAATTGTGCTGTGATGTAATTTATAGAGATTTAACTTCAGCATTTGACAAGGTCATATACAAAACAATGATCAACAAATTAGTACAACTAGGTATTGACGTACTCTTAATAAGATGGATAGCTGCATGGTTTACAAATAGGACATAGCAAGTATCATACAGCAACTGGTCAGGTGAAATCCATGGTTACAGTCAGGGTGTCCCACAGGGCTCTGTCCTAGCCCCTTACTTGTTTAGATTGTATCTTTCAGACCTAACTTTTTCATCTGAGGTGTTCTACTGTCTATATGCAGATGACCTGAAATTGGGTAAACTGATTACATGTGTTACAGATAAGGCATGTCTGCAAAACAACTTGACTAAATTGACCATTTGGGCAAAGGAGAATAATATGCTGATAAATACATCAAAAACTAAGCATATGAGATTTGGGAGACATAAATTGAAAGGCGAATGTTTAATACAGCACACAGCGATTGAAACTGTAGACTCATTTAAGGACCTCGGTGTATGGGTAGATTCAGCTATGAGTTTTTTTAATCATATCGACCAATTGGTTAATGATAGTTATAGAACTATAGGTTGTATAAAATGATTTATAAAGTCTAGGAAATCAAAAATGAAGTTATTGTTAGTTACATTACATCCAAACTGGAGTATGGAATAACAATATGGAAACCCCATAAGAAAACAAGTATGAGTAAACTGGAAAGAGTACAGCAGAAATATACCAAGGGCATCCATGCATGTGAAAATTTAAGTTATCATGAAAGACTAAAATATCTGAACTTGTACAGTGTCTCTTACAGACATCTAAGAGGAGATATTTTTCAAGTATATAGGGCATTTAGAGACAACTACCTCTGGGAATATTTGGGATTATCAAAAAAGTAAAAAATGACCAAAATTCACATTGACCTGAGCACAAAGAAGTCAGCAGTAAGATGATAAAAATCCAAATTTATTGCAGAACAGAATAAAGAGTTAAGCACTTTCATCCTTCACTAAGACTCCACCAGAACTACAGTTCTAGAGTGCTATTCCAACTTAAATAACACAATCACTAAAAAACTAATTAAACAGTTAATTCAATTGAAGTAAGTCAATCAATCAGCAACCTGTCACAGTAAATAGTAATAGCATGTAATGAAAACCTTGAAGTAAGTTAAAGTACACACTTATATTTTCAAAGTTTAAGCCAGTAGTAAAACCAAAAAATACTAAAAAGTAAAGTGAAAATATAATCATAGTTTTGCTCTTGAACTCTTCGAAAATGAACTGAATAAAATGGTGTCAATGTTTTTAGACTGGGGATACCCACTGGATCTGATTAAGTCATTGAGGACAGAGGTAGTGAAAAAAGAGAAGAGAGATACCAGTGTATCCTGGGGAAACCAGATCTAATGGAAAGTGTGAGGTCACCGAATGAAATAAATGGTGAGAATTTCCATCAGGGGATGACCATTAATTATGATGGTCTCTCCAGATGAATAAAAGAAATCATAAGCCACAACAGGGCTATATTAAAAACGGATGATGAGCTATACCAGTACTTGGGGGACAAACTCACCTTTATTTACAAAGTGCACAAAAATATCAAGGAAAGGTTATAAAAGGGTATAGTGGAGGCCAAGTTAGGCACTAGAAAATGTGGTAGGTGTAACTACTGCCAATATATTATTGACAAGACAGAGGCACAGTTAAACAATGCCAACCGAACAACTGTTACATTTAGAAAAGGAGACTGTAAGTCGGCTGGCTTAGTGTACATGGTTTGTGTAGTCACTGTTTTTCCTTTTATATAGGAAAGACTGAGAGGAAGCTCTCTAAAAGAATTTATGAACATTTGTGCAATGTGAAAAAAAGTAATTACAACAACGCTTTACTTAGGCATTCTTTAACATGCACTAGTTTTAAAAAAAATATGTTTTTTGGCATACTGGAAATAGTGCCTCATGACACTAGTGGGGGGTGCCTGGGAATGTAGATGAGTATAAGGAACTTCTCTGGCAACATAAACTAGATGCTACTACAAAACCAGGTTTAAATGACCTGGTTTCTATTAATTCTGTACTTAAGTTGAGGTCCGCAAAACTATGATTATATTTTCAGTTTACTTTTTAGTATTTTTTGGTCTTACTACTGGCTTAAACTTTGAAAATATTAGTGTGTACTTTAACTTACTTCAAAGTTTTCATTACATGCTATTAATATTTACTGTGACAGGTTGCTGATTGCTTGACTTACTTCAGTTTAATTAATTGTTTAATTAGTTTTTTATTGATTGTGTTATTTAAGTTGGAATAGAACTCTAGAACTGTAGTTCTGATGAAGTCCTAGTAAAGGACAAAAACGCTTAACTCTCATTTTGTGCTGCAAAAAATTTGGATTTTTATCATGTTGCCACTGACTGCTTTGTGCTTGCGTCAACATGGATTTTGGTTATTACTAGTAGATGTTTGGATCCTACGTTGGGCACACCTGTTTCTGGGTTATCTGGTTATCAAAAAGTACTAGAGAATCATCAGACAACCTATGTAGAAGATTCTATAGGAATGAGAAGTGTACTAATTGGTTCTCTGACAGAATAGTTGATGCATGGAACAGATTACCAAATTACATTAAAGCCAGTACTAGTTTAGATATTTTTAATCACAGCCTGGACGCTTATTATGGAAACAAGTGTTATAGTATACTGGCACGGTAGAAGGGATTTTAATGCCTGTGCTTGAAATATCTGTATGTATGTATGTATGTATGTCCCTTGTCAGCCTCACCTGTCCCTTACTTTTATATTTTTGGAGTAATATGAATGGAACAGCATGTGCAATGCTAATATACTTCTGTTGCTATTTTCTGCTAACAAGGTGTGTAATAAGAACTGTATCATTCAGTCTAGCAGAGGTCATACTCTCAGAAGAGTACTTGATTGGTTGTATTCACATAAACATATTTTAAGCCTACTTTTCCAAGTAGGTTACAATCTGACCATTGCCTTTTGCGTAATACAGATCACTAGTGTAACCACACAATAAGAGAGTTATACATCTTTCCATGTAGCTTTGCCATTTTCACAGATAAAACACATAAGCTAGTTTTAATAAATGAGGACCAGCCACCCACCTTTATAGATTACCTATATGGAGAAGATTTCTTATGTTTATGATTTGATTTGCAAAAACACTGCTACACATAGTCAGCTAGTAATGCTGTATATATTATTTTATTAAATCATTATTTAGCACTGTTAGTTGAGAAGGAACAGATAACAGAGACACATCACATGTTAAGACAAGCATCATATATATATATTTTTTAATATTTTATTTGAATTTTAACAGAATTGATCCACTGCATAGATTAATAAACGTTAAACATTCCATACAAAACTAATATGAACAAATAATAATATGCAGAGAAAATAAAATAAATGAATGCACACAGTAGCAGTATCAGAAAAGGTAAGAAAAACAATAAGCAAATATTATAGCCAGTCTCTCCCATTACCTTTGAGGGTCAACAAAGCAATTTATCTATGTATTGCTAATATACTTGTTAGCCAGGTAGGTGAAATGACTGAACAGAGACCTTTCTTTAAGCAATGAGCCAAGAAAAATACAAAGTCAAGAAAACATTATATGGCATACAGAAGGTTCTTGATATGAGGTCTTCTACTAGTGTTATTGTAATTATGAGAAAAGTGGGGAAAGACATAAAAAATAAGGTAGGTGGTCCCAAAGGTTGGGGTCTAGGGCTTGCAGTGTGGCAGAGATAAAATGGTGGTATGACAAAGCATGCTGCATGGTAAGGATGTGACAGAATGGAAGCTGGGGTAGGTCAGTGCTCTAAGTGATAGAATTCATATCAGAGCAAGATCATGAAGAAAACAAGTTGCCCTCTAATGGGTAGAAGATGGATCTTTTTATTATTAGGCAGTGATGTACTTGTCAAAGAGAAAATGGAGTATGTCCACACTTTCTTTTAGAACCACCCTCATTTCAAAAATTATTGATGTCCAAACTGTTTACAGTATTGGGAATGGCCTGCTCGGTAACTGTGTGTTAAATAGTTTTACTTAGTGATGTTCTGGCTTGCTGTGTGAAGAGTTAAGAAATGAAGCATGGTGCTGTAGCAGGGACAGCAATTTGGACATGCACTTGCCAGGATGTGTTTCATAGGTTCCTAGACTTAGATTGTGTGTTTTATAGACTAGACCTAGGTTTATTTATTTATTTGCCTTTGTTTACCGGAAAGTCCACCTGGATCCAAGAATCATTCTCATTGTATGCCCAGGGAGAAAAGCTTCACACAAATGAAAAGTACATTAAAATACACTACAGTACAATACAATACAATACAATTTGAGTCAGGTACTTACAGAATACAGGTGTGGTACAATAATTAGAAAGACTAGTGATCCAAGCAGGTAAAAAAAATATTGCTTAGTAAACATCATACAGGCTGAATGAAATAGCTGAGTTTTTCAGCTAGAGGTAATGAATGTAGTGTGAAAAGTAAAAAAGAAGTGGAGCAGGAGGGCAGATAGGGAGTATGAAGCATCATTATAAGGTGATAAAGGTTGTTCACTTGGTAGACAGCATTAAAGAGAGAGAGAAGTGGTCAGAGTCCTAATTTTAACAGAAGGGGATTAAGTGATGGAAGTTAGATTGAAATATTAAGTGACTAAAGTTATGTTGGGACATGATAAAGAAGTAGGTTAGCCAGGGGTAGGTTGGAGCAGAGCCAGCTATTAGCTAGATGGTGTTTTAGATGCATCTTAAAGGAATTATGGTTAGCAGTTTGTCACTGAAAGAGAGATATTGAATTCCAAGCCTTAGAGACATGGTTTGAAAATAGAGCATCAACAGGAGTGTTGTCAGATTTTGTAATAGCAAGTAATAGTTTATCCCCTGACCACAGTTCTATGTTTGGAGTATAGGGCTGAATTAGCAATTTGAGGGCTGGACATTTCTCGGGCTTATAGATACTCTTTTGGGTTATCCAAAGCTGAGACATTGCTAAATAGTTGGGGAGCTCTAGCCAGTTCAGCTGGTGATGTGATAGACACTGGGGAATTCTATGTTGATGGTTAGCTGCAAATCTGGCTACTTTGTTATAACATTTTCCAATTTCAGTTGGGTGGAGGTTTGTAAGTTAAGAATTGGCATAGCATACAAAAAGGATAGTTGGAATGTGGTAGCTATGTGTTTCCTTGTGTTATTGGTAAGGTCAGATTTGATCTGGTAAAGAAATGCAAATTTGTAATGAGTTTTACTGATAGCTTGGGATTTGTCTATATTGCATTTCATATTTTCAGGTATGGTAACTCTGAGTAGCGCATTGTGGGGCACATGTTCAATTGCGGTTTTGTCGAATGAGAGTATAGTAAAAGTGGATGTATGCTTAAATAGTTGTCTGGGGAGAAATATTAGTTTGGTTTTCTTATGGTTTAGGAGAAGCTCAGAGATGTTCACTATTTGTCAATGGAAAAGAAGGAGTCCTGTGTAAATTCTTGAAGTTCTTTGATACTGATAGATGTGCAAATGAGTGGAATCATTTGTATATTGTATAATGCCAGCATATTTAACAGCTGTGTATAGGTGATTTGTAAAAGGGGTAAATAGCAAAGGCCTTAGGTTTGATCTATGAGGACCCCTACAGATATTCTACTAAAGGGAGAGTAGTTGTATTTCCATTTAACAGCCTCTGCTCTGTTTGTTAAGTAGCAGTGAAACCAAACAAGGTCAGGGGAGGAGATACATATTACAGCAAGTTTGTCTAGGAGAATTGGGTGAGATACACATATCAAAAGCTTTAGATAGTTCCAGGAACATAGCTGACATGAACATGCCTGAGTTTCTGCTACTGTTGTGTTAGTAAAGCTAAGTAATGCAGTAGAGATACTGTGGTTAGGATGAAAACCATGTTGACTGGGTGTGGGAATGTTGCTGCTAATGACATATTTCATGAGGTGGTGATGAATACATTTCTCAAGACATTTTGATAAGAGGGATAGGATAGCTATGGATTGATAGTTATGGAGCTCAGTGGAGACACCATCTTTGTGCAGGGGTACTACATAGCATTTTTTCCCAAAGGTCAGGGACAGTTTTCTTTTATGCAGCAGGTAATGAGGATAGAGACTGGGTAGGAAAAATTGTCTGCTGATACTTTTAGATTTACAGAGGAAAGATTATTAGGGGCTAGGGACCTTAGTTTCAGCTTTAGGAGGGGTTTCCTTATAGTGGAAATGGGGACTGGCTTGAAAGGGGTGCTATTTTTGTTAGAGATTAAGTACTCTACAGATCTGATAAAATGAGTGTTGAACTGGTTGGCAATGTTGTTTAGAGAGACAGATATCTATGGATTAGGAGTTATGGTTTGTTCTGGAGTGAGGAACTTGTTAATAAATGCCCAGAAATGTTTTGGGTTATGTTGATTTATATTTTGGACTGAAGTATAGAAGATGATTTTTGTCAGAGTTGGTCCATTGCGTGATCCAATTTGTCAGGGTCCTGAAAGTTTGAAGGTTTTGTTCTGTTTTGTTTAAAAACCAAGCCATCCAAGCTTTGTCCCTCTCCCTTGTGTGTTGCCTGGTTTTGGAGTTAATCAAGGGGCAAGATTAACCTTGATTCTTTTAGCTGTTTGAGGATACATTTGAGTTTAAGATGTTTACACAAGTGCTATGTCATCTAGTGGGAAGTGTTTTAGGTTTTCCCAGTTGTAATATTTTAAGGAGTAGTTATATTGGTCTTGGTGGAAGTTGGTAAAGGCTCATATTTGTTTTAGCTGATGTGATTTAGCCATATGGGTATATTGCCTGACTGTAAAAATTGGGAGGTGGTCACTTTCAGTATTGGAGAGTGCACCAGAGGTACTAACGCAATTTGGACAGGAGGTGAGTATCTAGTCTAGAGTGGATTCTTTCTGGGTAATCTTAATAAACCTGGTGGGCATAGAAAATATTTGGGTGAAACAATAAAAGTTGATGGAGCTAGTGAGGCTTGTATTGCTGATTATTCTTCCAGTCAATGTTTAAGTTTCCTAGTATGTGGATTTTATTTGAGACCCCAAGCCCTCAGCTGCAATAATATTATTCCATGGTACATGGTAGTATGTATATGCCTATGATAGATATGGTTTTCTAGTTGTTGGGTTTGAGTAGAGAGATAATAATTTCGGCATTGTGAAATTTGGGGATGTCAGTGGGATAAGGCGAGAGGTTATGTATACCTTTAAACAATAATGCTATGCTTCCTGTTCTTTCACTGGTCCTGTCAAGACCATGAATAATTTACCCTGGTGGATGGAATCACGAAAACACGAAGAACTAAGCCCAAAGCCGTAACTTATAAGTGAAAAGAACTAATTTATTTAAGCGCTTTCGGAAGGGTCAATACCCCTCCTTCTTGAGAAAAATGAACAAACAAAGAATGCAAGCAACAACCCTATTTAAAGCCAATTAACACAGTCATGTGATAAACTGTGATCCATTAATTAATTAAATTAGATTGATTTAACACAGTAAAACTTAAAAACAAATACTACCTTATTTCTTTCTTCAAATAATGTTGTAATAAACAAGAATTAAAACAAAAGCATCAATAAAAGTAAATGTGAGAATATATAAAAAGCATATAACAAACATATAAAAGTTATTATAAAACAGCCTGCATACACTATTAAAAGCCATTTGCTGTTACCATGGGCAATGTCACATTCGTAAAGCACAGCCTAGCTAAAACTAAGCTTGTCAACCATAAGCCCTTTAAAATTGACTCGCTACATATAATGTGTCAAAAAATGTAGTTCAAAAAGTCTGTTATACTAAGGGGTATGGTTAACCAAATGCCCTCCCCGTAAGGCTATGTTTTTAAGGCTAATTTCTTCAAAATACATGAAATAGAAATTTGTTCATTCAAGCCTGGGGGAAAATGAGCTGCAGTTTTTATTTGCCAATATAGCTCCTCCATGTCACTATTGCTGGTGCTAATTTAACCGTGAACCGGAACGTTAATGCAGGCAACACTCCACCGGAGACCCCTGGAATAACGGCAGGACAACGACAAGCTGACTTGCCAACGAGAGGAATGACTGCAGTTGAGGTAACATCACACAATGGTCAGCACTTTTTACCTACAATTAGCAACTTTTTAAGTAAAAAAGACTTTTTTATTAATGGGAGGGCTTGCGAAGGGTCGCCTTCACAACAAAGTGGTAGTGTAAATACAGACATTACTGCTCTCATTAGCGAACTGGATTACAAATTGTTTAAGTGCAAGAAACTTCAACTGGAGTTGGCCTATTTAGAGGAGTGTCTTGACAAAAAGATAGTCCCAAAAGGGCTAAGGCAATGGAGGTTCCCAGTAGGGTTAATTAATGGTTCAAGTCTTTACAACAGACTGCTGGATTTATTTGACAAACAGGGATTCGATTTTATGCGGGTGCTAGTTGGACATTAGTTGGAACAAATTGAACAGTACCAACAAGACTTGGAGGTATTAGAGATGGACATTAAGGACAGCTCTGATTTTCCAAGGTACAAATATGAATACACACGCATTTTTTCTAGCATAGATGCAACTATAAAAAAACTGTCAGCCAACAAAGAAAAGAAAATTAAGAGAGACTTGCATCAATACGCTAATCGTAAAGCTTATCCCATTCCCCCTTTGGTTACCCAATCTAGGTTTGGGTCTAGGAGAACAACTGACACGTATAACGGAAGTCACCAAGAAGTAGGTGAGCTACCTTCACCCCAGGTTAACTCATTTCTACATTCAGAACAAGGAGAACTCCATCAAGACATCGTGGTTGACCAGGGTTCTAACAATCAAAATCAAATAAGTGACAATAACTTTGTTAACCATAGGGAAGGTAATAGCAGGTCTACACACAATACTAATATGGATGATGTACAAAATGTTCAGGGTTTTCGTCAGGGACAGAACACCCACCAAAGGAACTTGAGGTCCAACAAAAATCAGAATGTTCCAACGAACAAGCGGAACCAGAGGAGGAGGTAGTAGAACCTCCTCTGACTTTGGAAATTGTTTATAGCACTGAAGGTGACTTTAAGATTTATAATTACACCTCCTTTTGCATTGACCAAAATACATGCAACTTTTTTTCTAAAGGATTGACTTTTGTTCCAGACACACATTTTGATTTAGTAAAGACTATCATAGACCTCAAATTATTGGTACGTAAGTTAAATTTAAGAATTATGTTAGAAGACAGGCCCACTCTCCTTAACAACTTTAGAATTGCCAGTGTCTTTAATCCACCATTACACAACAAACTCAAAGCCTTTGAGTTGGCTTGTGAGCTAGATTTAAGACACTTGGCAGCTAAAAATGTTAATGTTAAGGGATTTAAACTCAACATCACCCCGCAGGAAAGGGATTTTATTAAGACCCTGAGGGATGGCAACATTAGAGTTATGAAACCCGACAAGGGGAATGGGCTTATCTTTATGGATCATTACACATATGTTAACAAAATGTTAGCCCACTTAGAGATAGGACCATACCAGGAGATCAGCATCAATGAGATTAACATAGCCTACGGTAAGGTTAGAAGTACGTTAGAGGACCTACTTCTTGAGAACACCATCGATATTGACCTACATAGGTATATAACTATAACATCACCTAGGTTACCAGCATTTTTTGGGGTCCCAAAAATTCACAAATCAGAGTCTGACCCTCCGTTTAGACCCATCGTTGATGGGAGGGGGTCGATATTGAGTGCTTCAGCCACATACATAGACTCCCTACTTAAACCACTCATTGCAAATGAAACACAGATTTGCAAGGACTCGTGGAGTTTTTTGAGTGAGATCGACAAAATTCCATTTAATTCAGAATATGTCCTTCTCACTGTAGACGTGAAAGACCTTTATACGGTCATTCCTCACAGCTTAGGACTCGAGTGGATGAGAGAGTTTTTACTAGAAAGAAAAGTTAATGACAGTACCATCTGTCTGGTTGAGACACTTTTAGAATTGATCCTCCGTTCCAATTTTTTGGTTTCGAAGGGCGTACTTATATACAGACATCAGGCGTGGTGATGGGTTCACCCTGTGGAGGGGCCTACACGAATTGCATCATGGCTCATTGGGAGAACACCTTATTATTTCAAGACCCTGACTTTAAGAGACATGTCGCCTGGTATACTAGGTACCAGGACGACATGTTCTTTTTATGGAAAGGAACTTCTGAGGATATCCCCCTTTTTATTGCGACTATTTCCAAACTGACCCACTTTTTAGAGTTCACTTTTGAATTCCATGACACCTACATCAGTTTTTTGGACATCTTGTTATACAAAGATAGGGAGAACTTAAGGTTCGCAAGTAGAATTTATAGGAAACCAACATATTCCAATTGTTTCCTACATTACTCCAGCTGTCATCCGTACCATCAAAAGAGAGCTGTGGTAAAAGGGCAAATGGTACGAGCAGCTAGGATAGTTACGGATGACGCTGATTTCCTGGATGAATGCATTAATCTCTCTGAAATGTTTTGCAACAGAGGGTATCCCTGTAAACTTGTGAAGGAGATTATGGAGGAAGTTGCACATAAGCATAGTGTAGGGTATTTCCACCCCATTTTGGGTTTCCAATTAACACCTATGAGTGAAGCTGAGGTCCACGACAGGCAACAGGGAAGTTTACCTGGTACATGTTACCAATACAACATGAGGTTCTTGTGCACATTTTCTATTGACCACTACTTCATTAGGGACATTTTATGTAAAAATTGGAAAATTTTATCAAGTGACAGAAACATCAATGATCAGTTTGAAGTTCCTCCAGCAATCACATTTAGAAGAGGGGTTAATTTAAAAACCCTCTTAGAAGCAGGTAGACCCAGTCTGAGAACACTGACTTTTAGTATGGGTAAATGTGGTTTTTGTAGACAATGTAGATTTATAAAGGAGGGAACTTCTGTCACAATCAACAACACTGAGTATAAAGTGAAGGGCAGATACAATTGCAATTCTAGAGCAATTGTTTATGTGGCAAACTACACATCATGCCAGGCTTTCTATATTAGAAAGACCGAGCGCAAGTTAAAACAGCGTATGTATGAGCACATTTATGCTATTTCTAAGAAGGAACCAACGAATGCTCTGGCTTGCCACATTATTAAGCATCCTAGCCACCAGTTTCAGTTTACAGTACTGAAACAGGTGGATGACGCCCCACTTACGGGCCCTTGGCAGATTCAACTTGAGATGGAGGAGCTATATTGGCAAATAAAAACTGCAGCTCATTTTCCCCCAGGCTTGAATGAACAAATTTCTATTTCATGTATTTTGAAGAAATTAGCCTTAAAAAGATAGCCTTACGAGGAGGGCATTTGGTTAACCATACCCCTTAGTATAACCAACTTTTTGAACTACATTTTTTGACACATTATATGTAGTGAGTCAATTTTAAAGGGCTAATGGTTGACAAGCTTAGTTTTAGCTAGGCTGTGCTTTACGAATGTGACATTGCCCATGGTAACAGCAAATGGCTTTTAATAGTGTATGCAGGCTGTTTTATAATAACTTTTATATGTTTGTTATATGCTTTTTATATATTCTCACATTTACTTTTATTGATGCTTTTGTTTTAATTCTTGTTCATTACAACATTATTTGAAGAAAGAAATAAGGTAGTATTTGTTTTTAAGTTTTACTGTGTTAAATCAATCTAATTTAATTAATTAACGGATCACAGTTTATCACATGACTGTGTTAATTGGCTTTAAATAGGGTTGTTGCTTGCATTCTTTGTTTGTTCATTTTTCTGAAGAAGGAGGGGTATTGACCCTTCCGAAAGCGCTTAAATAAATTAGTTCTTTTCACTTATAAGTTACGGCTTTGGGCTTAGTTTTTCGTGTTTTCGTGATTTCACTGGTTTGTCGAGCTTTTTGTGGTTTACCCTGGTGGATGGATTTGAGTATCTTTTATGTAATTTTTGAACCAGGTCTTAGTGAGTGCTATAATATCAGAACTGTAATGGCTTATCCAAGTGTGGAGTCTGTGATTTTGTTCAAGATACGTCTTAGATTGATATGGAATAGTTTAAGTTGATGAGATTTATTGCTGAAGATAGAAGTGGTGAGAGGAATGGGAAAGATGTATTCATCAGAGATGGATCTGCCTTTGGGATATATATCCCCCTTAACCTTGCATGAGAAGTGTTTAAGTTGTGGAGTTTAAGGTATTTTTATTTTATTTTTGAGTTATGATTTAGTTTTAGTGCTAGGGTGCAGGGTTGTACATAAGAATTCCTAAATAAGTGAATAAAGGTAAAGCTTGTTGAATGTTACAGGTATAGCTTGGCTATGGTGCAGAAAGTTATCATACAGCTATTTATGATAGGATGTTAGACTAGCAGGTAGAAATAGGGCTGTACATCCCAGTATAAGAAGTGATGTTATTTTATGAATTATGTGGGAGTTATTAGCAGACATGATAATAGGTGGATAGGTAGAAATAAAAGTTAAGATTTGGTTAGGAAGAGATGGTTAGGGCTGGAGGCTTAGTTATAAGTGTTGGTTATAATAGGCAGGAAATATTTAATTTGGGGATGTTAAGGTAAGAAAAATAAAAGAACAAACAGAATATCTGGCTATACAAATGTAATATTTATTCCAAATCATGTCTTATGAGGGGGATCAAGAATTTTCTAACATGATCCCACAAACTTTGACAAAGCAACTCTTTTATACCTTAGGATATATTAGGTATAGTGTGAGGCACACATGGTACGATACAATTTAATTAATTAGAATCTTACAACTACTCATTTTGTTCACGTGAAAAGTACATGTATGTGAGCATATCAGTGTTTTTTACTAAAGAAGGAAAGCTGAACCTGGCCACGTCATGACCTTTGTTTAATATCTTACAGTTATACTCAGTGAACTTTTGTACCAGTAGACTTCATCAGGATAAGCTATGACATAGGTCCCTCTGACCTCTTTATGTTGTTTTCTTGGTCTATCTTCAATAGTTCATACAGCTATTTCCTCCTTTAATTTAATATAGCAACACAACTACATAATTTGTCTAAAGCAGAGAGGAGAAATATGCTTGTTGCTTTGTTGTCTGTTACAATAACAGGAAAAGTAATGTAGCACTTCATGACAGGCTGCAGTTTGAATGCCTGAAATACATCTCTAAGCATTGAGAATTCCAGAATATAAAAAGAACTTATGTTTACTTTAGTATGTTTTCTTTTTTCTCATTCCAGGAAGTTAGGTATAGATTAGTTTAGTATTACAGACAGTCAATTTAGTGTTAGGGTAACAGCGCAGGTTTGGAGAGATCTGCAAGAGGTGAAAGCGTAGCAGATAAGTGGCTGATAGAGAAGAGGAGTGGTCACTGTAAGGAATTGTCTTTGCTGGAGATGCGATTGGTAGGTTGAAATGGGGAGGGGCTGGAGTTACCAATAAATGTAGAATAGGAGGCAGTGGGTGGGACATGGGAGTAGGGAAGGTGAGCATAGTGAGCTCAAGCAATGTGAAGGTGAACTAAGCAGGTTGCTTCTGAAGCAGTGTAGCATGCACGTATCAAAAAACAACCTGTGAGAGTGCAATTATTTTGTTATAGTACAGCCTTGCAATTTACTTTGCTTTGTTCAAGTCTGTATTTATAAGAATTATAGGAGTTATTTGTACTATACCATTAAGAAGAGTAGATCAAAACCATTATTTTGTTAAGTTGACACTCTGGCACCTACAGCACTGTTAAAGCATACAGGAGGGAGATTTACAATTAATTTATTGCTGATGCTGTTTTAGCAACATGTGCAATGGCTCTAAATTACATTATGTATGCTTGAATTGCCTGATGTCAGCTTATTCAGCCAGGCTTTAATCTTTAAATAATTTATAGAGGTTTAACTGAAAGCCAGCCACTTTGGCTTTCTACATCCTGAGTGGTACTAAGAGCTTGCATCCAACTGAACTTAGACTCGGTTAGGAGGCAAATTTGCATTAATATATGATTATTTTAAATTATACACATTATGAATTTATGAGCTGCAGCTCATTTCTATTCAGTGGTATATCTGATTGAAAAATAGTGTGGCTGCCCACTTATTCACATTCCCTGTTGAATGGATGTTTGTGATTTCAGGGATATATTCCTTGCTGATACTGGACAGAAACGGATTGGTAAATTTTTTTATCAAGGCACTGAAAGAGAAAGACACACCCCAGGATTCAATAAAGGGATTTCTCCATGCCAGAATAGTGCAGCCGCTATGGCAAGGAATATGGCCGCCGAACGATTCAGTAAACAAGGCTGGGGCATGCATGAGCCTGTTAGTATTATTCTGGCACGGACACCACTGAGTAATGCTAATTACCTCATTTGCTGGTGAAACCATGCAAATGAGGAGAATTAGTGATTCAGTAAGCAGGCAGGCATCCATACCAGAACAGTGTCCATTGCAGAAATGTATTCGGTTACTCACCGTGTACATTTCTGCAAAAATCAAAACGGGGCCATGACAGCTCAAAGTAAAATATGTATTATAATCCTTAGGCATGCCAATGGCCAAAAATATGGCCACTGGCATGGAAAAGAGTTGCAAAATTATAAAAATCAAAGTTTATTTTTTTGGCCGATTTTGGCCGTTTAAGCATAGCTCAGTGGCGCACAAAAGAGATCATGCCGAAAATAAAAAAATGTGAAAAGACAATTTTAAGTGAAATCTGCATTTTGCCATTATAGTTGGTAGCATGCAAAATCAAAACAATAACAGATAACACTGGTTCCTGAGGGGAAAGGCTGTGGTGTAGTGGTGTAACAAGGGACTAAGGCAGTGGGGTATGCAAATGAGCAAAATTTACTGAATCACAAAATGGGAGACCATTGTCTGGTTGCACCTAACTGTGTAGGAGCTATAAGGCAGTGGTGTAAGCAGGAGAAGCAGCTGACATGAAAAGGGTGTGTGTCATGCTTGGTATAAGCACATTGGAGCTCCACGGCTTCCATTTGAGGTTAACTAAGCACAGCTAAGCAAGGGTGGGGGGGGGTCTGAAGCAGTATTTACTTATTCCATGAAATGGGGAGTGTGTTTGCATCCAGGGGAGGGACATTTCTGCTTAAAAGTGTTTACCTTATCTAAATGGGTTTGCGCAGTGTGTACTGGGTCTTAATCAAAAACAAAAAACCCGGAAATAGCAGAACTGTTTACATTTGAGCAGCAAGTTTGCGTGGCGTGCCACAGGGCTTAAAAGGGGTGGAAATGGGAAGGGAAAACAAAAATAAAACCTGGGAAATAGCAGAATAAAAGCAATCAAGTGCAAATAATATAGCTGGCAGGTGGAATGTATCATAGTCAATCAAACATACAGGCAGTATCTGCAGCACAACAGTATAAACTATGCAAACACCTTTCAGTCTGTTTTTTCCCACAAACTGTGCACCATTGGTGAACACATTTGGGGTAATTTTAACTGACAAAACATTAGGGGATGCTGTCACTTTGATACATCAGTATGTGCTAAAGGCTGAGGGCAGTGAGGAGGATAATGCTGGCAATTGCCCCAGATGGAGGAGGAGGAAAAGAGTGTTCAGACCCAGGGTAACTTACCAGGGTCGACATGATCTGGAGATAGTGGAGCACTACAGGGTGGACAGGGACATACTTCAGCAACTCATCGAGCTGTGCTGACCTCTCCTCAGACCTAGAGCCAACAGAGGAGAACCCATCCCAGTGGATAACAAGGTATGTGTAGACGTAAGAATACTAGCTACAGGTACTTTCCAAAGCCCTACTGGGGACATCATGGGGGTCTCACAGGCATCTGCATCCAGGGTATTCCAGTTCCTGGAAGCCATGCTACCACATGCCGGTGAACACATTTACTTCCCCAGCACCCATGAGGAGAGGGCCCAGCAATATGCACCTCTTCCACTGTGTAGCAGACTACCCTGAGATACTGGGTACCATAGACTGCATGCACATTCACATCAAAGCACCACTTGGTGAACATGGTAGGGTCTACATAAATTACAAGGGCTTTCACTCCATCAACTGCAGGTCGTGTGCAGTCCCAGGGCATTATCATTAATGTATGTGTTGTTAGGCCTGGAAGCTATTAAAACTCCCACATCTGGCATTCCTCACAGCTGTACCAGGGATTTGCCAGGGGGGGACATCCCATATGGCCATCTGGTGGCAGATGCTGGCTATGCACTGGAGCCGTGGATGATGACTCCCATCAGAAATGCACACACACCCACTCAAGAATGCCATAATAAGGCACAAACACAAACCAGGATCATTATAGAGCATGTGGTTGGGATGCTCAAGTCACTGTTCTGCTGCCTAGCCATATCTGGTGGACCCCTGCAGTACTCTCCAGCCACAGGTGCACACATGTTCATAGTATGTGCCATGCTAAACAATATGATACTGCAGAAACAACTGCAGCAGGAACAGCATGGGGAAAGGCCACACAGCTCCCTACCATTGCTAAGGTCCCCACAGGCACAGAGCGACTCAGAGGAGGAACCCCCTGAGCTAGGTCCTGTAGGCAGATGGAGGCGTGCCCAGTATGCTCTGGCCTTGGCAAAGAGGCAAGGCATAGCACATACACTGACACTGTAGGGACCCAGGGACTGACACCTATCTCAGACTCGCATACACAGTAAAATGGATGCAATATACATCACACTACCTGTACCTTACCATGTATAGGCAGTGTAGTGCATGCATCCAACATAGGCAGCCCTCAAGCACCATCCTTACAACTGCCTCAGTCACAAGGTAAGTCAGTCTTCGTAACAATAAATGAATGGAGTAGTATGTTCTGGTAGCATATCTATGGTATTGCTGCATGCATGCAAAGGAATGGGGTGGCCTACTGGGATAGCAGCAGACAACTGACAGCTATGTGGGACACCAGGAAATGTTTGCCAAA
This sequence comes from Protopterus annectens, assembly GCF_019279795.1. NCBI lineage: Eukaryota > Metazoa > Chordata > Ceratodontiformes > Protopteridae > Protopterus > Protopterus annectens. Next base: position 355,424,706 of record NC_056741.1, read on the forward strand.
TACTGGCTTCTCCACACTATGCAGTAGTACCCAAGGTGACAAATCCCACTGCAGTATATGTGGGGGGGGGCAACTAACTGGGGGGGCATAGGTCACAGGCATGGATGTCAGTGTGGGGGTCCCATACTCATCCTTCAGCCTCACCCAGCAAGTCAGCTGTAGAAAACCATAAAAAATGTATGTCAAAGGCCCACAAATGTCGACAATGATGAAATACCCCCTACAGACTTACACAATGATAACACAGCAGGTCTTGCAGTTGCAGTAAGGCTCTGAAGGGTAAGAAGTCTGAAACTCAAATGTATGCCATTACAATCTGACCTGTGGTCTTTAGTAATATGCCTCTAGTCTCCAAGTCAGGCCACAGTAATGTAAAGCAAATATCAGCACAGTCTGTGCAAATGTGTACAATTGACAGGTGTGCCCTCCACCCATATTCCCATACATATGCAGTTACATGTATGTTTGCAGGGAAATAGCAGCAGAGCACACATTGCCAGGGCTGTCCCAATCAACATAACTTGTTGCATGTCCACAATATACAGGGGTCAATGAGCAATGTATCATCATCATCATCATCAGCCCCCTTTTTCCTATTTTTTCTACATGGGGTTGGGGTATCGTGTTAACTGTTACCAACTCTCTCGATTCAGTGATACACTCCTGCCTTCTTCAACACTCATACCTGACTGTCGCAGATCTTCTTTCACACAATCCATCCACCTCTTTGCTGGCCATCCTCTCTTCCTCTTACCTTCTTCCTGTCCGTCCCAAATCTTCCTCACCAGATTGTCTTCTGCTTTTCTACAAGTGCCCAAACCACTGTAATCTGTTCTCTGATCTTTTCTGCAAATGGAGCTACTTTGGCTTCTGCTCTTATGTCTTCATTTCTTTGTCTGTCCCACAGTGTGCATCCTATCACCTTTCTCAGGCACTTCATTTCCATCACCTCTAGCTTCTTCAACTGTTCTGCCTTTACAGCCCAGGTTTCTCTACCATACAGTAGTACTGGTCACACCACTGTCTTGTACATCTTACTTTTTATCTTCTTTGGCATTCTTCTGTCATAGACTACACCTGGTACTCTATGCTAGTTGGCTGCAGCCCCTCTGATTCTAGTTTTGACCTCTTCATTCAGACTACCCTTCTCCTCAACTACCCCTCCCAGATACTTGAAGCTGTTTATCTGTTCCACTATCTTCCCTTCTATTTTTATTCTCAGCTTCTTCTGATTTCCCCAATTTGCTGCCATTACCATCTTATCTGTGCTTGGTTTCATCACATGTGCCTTCAGATTTGCATTCCATTCTCCTATCCTTTGCTGAAGTTCTAGCTCAGAGTCTGCCTGTACTGCCACATCATCTGCATAGAGCAGCTTTTTTGAGCCATCTCCTCTAACCTGTTTGCTAATGTAGACCATCACCAGTATGAACAGCAGTGGGCTCAGAGCGGAATCCTGATGTACATCCACACCCACTGGGAACTCCTCTGTGAGGCAGAACACTGTTTGTACCTGAGTCATTGGGTCCTTGTACATAGCCTGCACTAATTCTACCAATGTTTCTGGGACTTAAAACCACATCAGTACTGCCCAGATCAGCTTTCTTGGAACCTTGTCATATGCTTTCTCCAAGTATAGGAATGCCCAGTTGGACTCTCTCCTTATCTCTAGCTTCTTCTCAAGTACCCGTCTCAATGCAAGCATCAGGTCAATTGTTCTGCATCCTGATCTGAATCCAAACTGCTCATCTCCCATCTTACATTCTACTGCTCTGCATATCTATTTATCAATCACCCTCTCCAGAACTTTCATGCAATGTGATAGAAGTTTGATGCCTCTGTACTGCCCACAGTTGTGGATGCCCCCTTTGTTCTTGTACACCGGCACAAGTATGCTTATTCTCCAGTCATCTGGGATATGCCTTTCTCTCCACACTGATTTTACTACTCTCAGGAGCCATTTTTCCCCTATCTCACCCAACATTTTTATCATATCTGCTGTGACCTCATCTGAGCCTGCTGCTTTCCCTGACTTCATCTTCATTAGTGCTGTTCTTACTTCTTCTAGGGTGGGCTCTTCTTCTTCTCTCATAGTAGGCTGTTTCTGGGACAGTAAAGCTGCTATGGTGTTTACTTCATTCAGAAGCTTCTGGAAATACTCCTTCCATCTGCCTTTGATGTCCTTTGGGCTGGTGAGCAAGTTGTTGATGGCATCCCTTATGAAGGGTGTCTGACTATCTTCTTTATCTTTCTGTCTTTGCCTTGCAATCTGATATAGTTTATTTGTGCCCCTTACTGAGTCACTTTCCAGAAGTTGGTACAGTGCCTCTGATGCCCTATTCTTTGCTATTGCAACTTCTTTCTTAGCTTCTTTGTTAGCCAACCAGTAGTCCTTCCTAGTCTGGTCAGTCTTTTCTGTCTCCCACTTCCTCCTGCACTCCTTTTTTCTTTTGATGACTTCCTGGACTTCTGCATTCCACCACCAGCTTTCCGTATGTACCTTATTTCCATACCTGGCTTGGCCATATATCTTTTCTGTAGTCCTAACACATGCTGTTTTTAGGCACTGTCATTCTTCTTCAACTCCACCTATTTCCTCCTCTTCTTGGTGCTGGAGCCCTGAGTAATTCCTTGAACTGTTGTACTTTCTCTCCAGTCAACTTCCAGGTCTTCAGCCTGGTCTCTGTTGACCTTAGAGCCTTCTCTGACCACTGCTTGCATCTGATTGTGGCAACTAGTGGCTTATGCTGTGGGTCAACTGTTTCACTGGAGATGACTTTCCAATCATAGATTTTGCTGCAATGCCTTTTCCTTACTGGGAGGAAGTCTACCTGAGTTGCATGTTGACTCCTCTTGTATGTGATCTTGTGCCTGTCTCTCTTTTTGAACCATGTGTTGGCTAATATCAAGCCATTTGCCAGACAGAAGTCTAGAATGGCTTCTCCTTCTTTATTCCTGTTGCCCCACCCATGTGGACCCAGTCAGTCCTCATATCCTGTTCTGTCTGTCCCGATATGTGCATTCAAGTCACCCATTATCAACACAAATTCATGTTATCCTGCTTTATCTAGTAGGTCCTTCAATTGCTGTCTGAATGCACTCTCTTCCTCTCTATCACAACCTTGCTGTGGGGTATAGGCTGAGATTATGAATACTGCCCTATCATTACACTGGAGTTTGACATGAGTCTGTCATTAATTCTGATGATATCCCTTACTGCATTCTGAAGCCTCCCTCTCACCATAATTCCTACACCATTTCTAGCCTGCCCTCCACCTGAGTAGTAGACTCTGGATCCCAAGCCAAGTGGCTTTGCTGCGCTGCCCTTCCATCTCATCTCCTGGATACATAGGATATCCAGCCTCCTCTGTATCATCATGTTATCCACTTCCAAGCTGTGTCTTGTCAGTGAACCTACATTAAGTGCAGCAATTCTCAGTTCATGTTTGTCAGGTTGGTTGGCTGGGCAACTAGACACTGGCCAGCCAGTAGCTTACTGACCCAGGGCTGCTGGGCTTTTATGGTGGGCACACACTAGCCAATAGGAGAACATATACCCCTCCCACTGTTAGCAAGGGTCCCTGGCATAGGTCAAAGTAGGCCGGGTCCTCAACCCACTTATTGCTGGTAACTACCCATGCCCATTTTTGGTGACATTAGTCAACATGACCGAATCACCTAGAGCCATATTTTACACTGTTGAGTGGCTAGCCCTACCATGGTGTGCAGTCTGTGATCCATGTACTCCTATCTTGAGGATACTGCGCACCAGAGTAGTTGCCCAAAGTGGTTGGTCTGTACAACTCTTCCACCTGTAGGGCACCATGTAGAGTCTGTGCTGCTGTCCACAGCTCCATTCATTGGTGAGTTTGAGATGGAAACACTCAGCATGTTTTTCGGACTTGGGAGAAACCCCATGTGTATGTGTGGTTAATACTGTCAGGATGTGGCCAGCACCTACTCCCAGCTGTTGTGTCTTACTGGCCTAGGTACAGTACTGTGGTTGACAGGGCCATTTTCCAAGAACAGCAGTGCCAATTATTCTGTATGTCAGCTACACCTATGGTAGGAGATGTACACACTGTCCAGATGTCAATATTTGTTAATGCAGGAAAGTTGGATAGGTCATGAACAGGGGGCCACACATATGGACAGTACACAGCTTGGAGTAACCTACACAGTGCCTACCATAACTCTCAACTGTACAGACCTATTTCAGACTGTCCAGAGGTTTGCATCATATTTGTGGTCTGTATAACATGAAATAATGGTTGTCTGGCAATTCATTCGCAAATCACTTAAGACTAAGGTCAGAAAATAATGACATATTTTAGTGTCAGACATCATACCCTATAGAAACATGCATGCTAATGCAAAACCTGTTATTGAATTACCTTTCTAGGTTTGTAAGACCAATACTTAAAAATGGTCCCTATTTGTAGGCCTCTGTCCCCCATTACTTATGGGCTTTGTCTAGATGTCTGGCTCTCAGAAGTTGAGAGTTATGGTGCCTAGTAGGACAGCAGGTACCTGAAGGTCAGTGTACTGCCAGTTTATAAAAGGCTGCTACCTTTATGTATCAGCACTGACAGCATGTCACTGGTCAACAGCCATACCCCTGGAATGACACAAGTTGTCACAGAAGGAGCACAAGTATGTCTGGGATATCTGTTCTGCTTGTCCTAACATTGCATTTGCCTGCCAACTATCTGAAAAACAAGAAAGGGTCATGTCAAAACAGCAATGGCAGACAGTGGGGAAGCAGATGTCCTACCCCTAAGAGCAAACGTGCAATTACCAAACCAGTCTTCCAACTATGTGTGTTTATCAGACCATGATTAACACCCTGTCCCCATGTGTGGGCCTTTGACTATCATATTTGGGCCTGTCCAGATGTCAGTCTGTGATGGTATGACAGCTAGGCTGACATGTAGCCTCATAATAACATATAGCAACACAAACCATATAAGGACCGCAGCAAATGGAGTGGTGCAATGATGGACAACCTGCTAAATAGTTACACTCAGAGGTATGAAGTCCGCAACTTTGTGTGTGATGTAACAGCATGCATCCCACTCACATCAGAATTACAAATACATAGAAGCCAGTGTGGCCAAAGCCTGTGACTGGACTACAGAAGGACAAACAGACATACATAAGGGGAAGGGGAGCCACTGGCCAGACAAATGGAGAATGTGCATACCAGAACAAAATGTGCAGTAACATAGGTGCCATGCAGTGTATGGAGTCAGTAAACATCACCTGCAAATACACAACACACACCCATGTAAGTGGAGGTAGAGGTCTGCAACAAAACATAAACCCAAACAATGGACAACTCAGAGGCAAAATCACATGAGAACTCCACAAACCTACACACCACAGACCATGTAGACTCTACACACCAGGACCTTGCAAACACTAAGGCCTTACCCCAAACCCCAAACACCTAGCCTACACAGATAGGCTAACAGCACTGTCCCTCTACTCCATGCCATACAGACTCTACTGAGGTGACCCCTGTCTGGCATACAAAGCAATCCAGACCCTGCCTTGATGGGACTGTTGCACATCTGGAACTCAAGGCCCACTCCATCAACCTGTAGGTGCAGCATCAACCTGGGCTGTGATATCAGTATGGCTTGTTGGTGTGACAGATATGTGTAGCACACACTCCCGTGGAATACATTCCCTGTCAACAAAAAGCCAAGCACCTCAATACCCCTAGTGCTGCTCTCCCTGTATAAGTGCATGGGCTGTGATTCCATCTGTGTCCCTGCTGGACAGGGGCTCTGTGTGCTGATATGTCATAACATGGGCTACACTCTCATCTGTGTGGGTTATGAGGGCTTCAGTGCCAATACCCTACTAACGTCATAGCAATCTGTCAACCTATACACAACTGTCTGTCAGTAGTTCACCACATTACTCTGTACTGCTCTGCCACTGACATACCTGGAAGTCACAGTTGCTATGTGGAATATACTGCACATTTAATGGACATTTCTACACAGTAGAATGCACTCTGTACCCACACCCATACCTCCCAACCTCTGACAGCATGATGTCTGGACAAGGTCATAAATAAAAGTGGGACAAAGGCCCAATGATAGGCACATGTTGTAAATATTGCCCTGAGAAAGTTGGTAGAATACCTGGTTTTCCATTAGCAGGAATTTTCTGAAGGTTATGAAGTCTGAAACACTAATGTCTCTCATTATTTTGTAACATCAGTCTTCAATTATATGCAACTAACTTGTCATAAAAACACAAGTTTATGTACACTGGACAAAACCTCTAGACAAACACCTGGACAATCTGCCAAAAAATGTACAATTGAGAAGTATGGCCACACCAGCATATGACTTTTCAGGTAAGAAGAATACCACACAAGCAGGAGATCCCCAGCCAGTATATCACCAAGTTGCAGAATGTTTACACAGCTTCATCAGTCAACTGGTTGTAGCCACACCTCTCAACTGGTCTTTTTGGGCAAGAATGTATATAGTCAGGCTCATAATATTGGTCTCTGCATCATGCATCTTGTATTCCTCTGGTAAAGCACTGTGATGGTCTGAGGATGTCTGTCACTAGGTAATGACACAATACATTCCAGTGCCTGACTTCAGATATGTCATAAAATATTTGCTAAAAACAATACGGTACCTCTAGGAAAGTCCGGTTTACTTTTGAGAGGTATGGCAGTAGCACACAAAACCCCAGACGAAGTACAGCTATCTCAGGAATGGAGTATCACTCTCACTATATAAGGTCATGCTGGGCATACTCCTACACTTAGAGAATCACAGGCTATGTGGGAACCCACATCGGACTATATAACTGTAATGTGCATATATGTTTTTGCATACAGACAGCTATGTACACCTAAAGTGTCCCTATACACACTCATCAGACAGGACTACCCTCAGCTAGCTGTAGTTGGCC